>NC_081407.1:626829615-627129615 GCF_030272615.1 Cryptomeria japonica | reverse complement strand
CGATATTTGATATAGTCCACTACTTTTAAATTGAATAATGATTAAGTTATAAAAATATAAATTAAACTTAAATATCGTTCTTTGATTTATTTAATTATTGCCTATATGGGGCACTCAAAGTGATAAATTCAAGTGCAAATATTAAATAAAGCGAATATTGGGATGAGTGCCACTTTAAGGGAGACAAGGATTTTAAATAAAATTAAGAAGTATCCCTACATGGGCATGTGTTTTGAAGGGGATATAAAAGAGAGATTTTGAGCTTATTTTCTTATGCTTGGATTTGATATTTTGGAGATTTCTCGTTTTGGTTGAACTTGTTCATCTTGTGGCTTTGAGCCTTTGTGAGGATGAAAACCCTTGCAAGGAGAATCTTCTATGTTGGTGAAAGATGCAATCTATATGATTTATTTGGTGGTTTCATACAAAGTGTTGGAAAAACCTTAATCTCTTTACTCTGAAAATTCAATCCATCTACAACAGCAAAACAAACTCCAAAAACCAAATTATTCTAAAATCATTCTGATCATGGTTCTACAATTTGCATCTGCAAAGAAAATCAACATCGGAACACTGAAATTTCTCTCCCTTTGACATCAATGACAAAGGGTCAGAGACAACAAATTTTGACATTACAATGCTCCCCCTAAGTAGATGCAGTCCTTTCAAAAAATTTAGAGAGAAGATAAAATCTCAGACTTCCATCTGTGCCAAAACCAACTATTATCAACCCGCCCAAACAAATAGTGTGCACCTTGTACATCCCTAAAATCATAGACATTACCTTCTGTTCTTGTCCCTTCTGCAACCAACCTGCTTGAACCAACTTTTTTGATTTCACACCTGTGAGCATTAATGTAATCTTCCCTTGCCAATGTACGCAATATGGAGAGCATGCGGGTGTGACTGTACGGTGAAGGTGAGGACGTACATTCGAGGAATGACGTACGGTGGGAGGTAAGGCATACGGTGCAAGAATGGCGTACGGTGGGAGGTAAGATGTATGGTGGGGCCTAGTACGGTGGGGTGTACGGTGGAGGAATGGCATACGGTGGAGGTATGGCGTACGGTGGGTGTGTACGTTGGAATAACCGTACAGTGTGCTCCAGTGAATGTGCAGTGAAGGGTTGATCTTCCTTAAGAAATAAATTCTGAATGTATCGGATTAACAGATATGCAACTAGAGTGATAAACAATGATGAGATTCAAGATTTGCCAGTCCCGGAATGAGTACAAATAAATAGAATAGGGTGAGGGGTGAATCTCACCGAAACTACAAATGCCAAATAGGGAGGGTCTTTCACCTCCGAAATGGCGGATACCAGAAGTCCAACAGGAATTCGCACAGGAGAGAACAAAATATCAAAATTCGCATACCTACGACAATGACTAACATGGCCATATATATGGGCTCCGGGAAACTTCCCGAAGGGTTACAAATGGACTGACACGACCAACCAAGACGTGCCTAAACTAATTAAATAAAAGGGCTTGAAAGATTTGTTTATTAAATTTGGGCCCTTACAATAAAGTAATTAGATTTATTATTTAACTATATCGGGGACATCACAGTCCTCCCGAGCCAAAAATTGTTTGCCCTCAAGCAATTGCAAACTTGGATGCCCCAGAATGTGCTCGCCCTCCCAGATGGCATCCTCGATGGGTAGATTCTTCCAGCGTACAAGGAACTCCTTGACTGTGCGTGTTCTCAACCTCTTTTCTCTGACATCAATGATCTCTGCCGGCTCCAGAATTAGTTTCCCTTCTTTGTCGATGGGTGGCAAATCCTTGGACACTGTGACGCGCTGCCCGACGGCCTTCTTCAGACATGACACGTGGAAAAATTTGTGAATCCGACTCCCCTCAGGAAGCTCTAACTCGTAGGCCACTTCACCCACTCTTCGAACCACCCTGTAGGGTCCATAGAAATTCGACTTCAGCTTCTCCTTACCACTTGTCTTCAAGGAGAATTGTCTGTTCAGTTGAAGTCGGAGGTAAACAAGATCACCAACCTCAAAATTCCGCTCAATCCGGTGTCGGTCAACATACATCTTTTGCTGGTTCTGAGCCCTTTGCAAGTTGTCTTTGAGAGATGTCAGGATGTCTAAACTCTCCTGAAGCCAATCTTTGGCCATCAGTGCACGATTGTCTCCCAATGCCAGGTCAACAAATGAAGAAGGTTCATAATCGTACAGTGCTTTGAAAGGTGGTATGCCTATCGACATGTGATAAGTAGTGTTGTAGCAGTGTTCACCCGAATGTAACCAGCGAACCCAAGCCTTCTGTTGAGCTAAGACGTAGTTCCTGAGATAACCCTCTAGCCATTTGTTCACAATCTCGGTCTGTTCGTCTGTCTGTGGATGGTAGCTCGTGCTGGGCGACAACTCGGTTCCTGCCAACCAAAATAACTCCATCCAGAAGGTACTCAGAAAATGGCTATCCCTGTCACTGACTATGTTTCGTGGTAAGCCATGTAGGTGGAACACCTCACGGAAGAACAACTTGGCTACTTGAACTGCTTGATATCCTTTGGGGATGGCAAAAAAATGTGCATATTTGGTCAGTCGGTCAACTATGACAAAAATGCAATCCTTTCCTTGCACTCTGGGGAGTCTAGTAATGAAATCCATTGAGATGTTATCCCATTTCTGGTCGGGAATTGGCAGAGGTTGCAGCAATCCGGCCGATAGGTTATCCTCAGATTTGTTCTGTTGATAGGTGGAGCATTCCTGCACATACTACAGGACGTCGTTCTTAAGCCCCTTCTAGGAAAACCTTTCAAGGATCTGTCTGTAGGTTTTCAAGTATCCCGAGTGTCCAACGAAGGGAGAATCGTGCAATTCCTTGAGAATCTTTTCCTTCATCTTGGATTTGGGTACCAGATAAATTCTTTTCGTGTAATAAATGATGTCATCAACCACCTTGTATCGGTCATCCTGCACTTGACCATCCATCAGTTCGCAGGCAAAAGTGTTCTTGGAGTATTCAACCAATAAGTATTCCTTCCAGTCCGTCGAAATCTTAGATAAAGAACATAGGGCAGGCCTTCTTGACAGGGCATCAACGCCCATGTTATTCTTTGCCTACACATATTCAATGTCGAAATCGAACGCCTGGACTTTGCTCACCCATTTTGTTGTCGTTCATTTAGATCCCTCTGCTCCAAGAAGTATCGCAAGCTATTGTGATCTGTCCGCACAACAAACTTTGCTCTGACAAGGTACTGCCGAAACTTTGTCAGTGTGTGTACGATGGCAAGCATCTCCTTGTCGTAGATGGAATACAACCGCCCAACTCTCGAGAGCTTCCAACTCTTGAACGCAAAAGGGTGACGGTCTTACATCAATACCGCTCCAATGCCTTCCCCCGAGGCATCGCACTCCAGGATGAAAGGGCGAGTGAAGTCTGGTAGTGCCAGAAGCGGACACGTTCTCATAACTTATTTTAATTTGTCGAAGGTCTGTTGCGCTTGCGCATTCCAACGGAAGGATCCTTTCTTTGTCAGTGGTGCCCCTAGTTGTGAGAGTCCTTTTACAAACCTTCTATAATAACTGCACAAACCAAAAAATCCACGCAGCTCCGAGAGAGTCTTGGGTGGAGGCCAATCCAAAATGGCCTGAATCTTCTCTTGGTGAACTTACATCCAAGACTCTCTCGGAGAAGATTCAGGCCAGTTTGGATTGGCCTCCACCCAAGACTCTCTCGGAGTTGCATGGATTTTTTGGTTTGTGCAGTTATTATAGAAGGGTTGTAAAAGGATTCTCACAGCTAGGGGCACCACTGACAGATCTGACAAAGAAAGGATCCTTGCGTTGGAATGCGCAAGCGCAACAAACCTTCGACAAATTAAAAGAAATTATGAGTACATGTTCGGTTCTGGCACTACCAGGCTTCACTTGCCCTTTCATCCTTGAGTGCGATGCCTCGGGGGAAGCCATTGGAGCGGTACTGATGCAAGACCGTCACCCCATTGCGTTCGAGAGTCGGAAGCTCTCGAGAGTTGAGCGGTTGTATTCCATCTACGACAAGGAGATGCTCGCCATCCTACACGCACTAACGAAGTTTTGGCAGTACCTTGTCGGGGCAAAGTTTGTTGTGCGGACAGACCACAACAGCTTGCGATACTTCTTGGAGCAAAGGGATTTGAATGGACGACAACAAAAATGGGTGAGCAAAGTCCAGGCGTTTGATTTCGACATTGAATATGTGAAGGGGAAAAATAACGTGGACGTTGATGCCCTGTCAAGAAGGCCTGCCATATGTTCTTTATCTCAGATTTTGGCAGACTGGAAGGAATACCTGTTGGTTGAATACTCCAAGAACACTTTTGCCTACGAATTGATGGATGGTCAAGTGCAGGATGACAGATACAAGGTGGTTGACGACATCATTTATTACAAGGACAAAATTTATCTGGTACTCGAATCCAAGATGAAGGAAATGATTCTGAAGGAATTGCACGATTCTCCCTTGGCTGGACACCCGGGATACTTGAAAACCTACAGACAGATCCGTGAAAGGTTTTCCTGGAAGGGGCTTAAGAATGATGTCTTGCAGTATGTACGGGAATGCTCCACCTATCAGCAGAACAAATTTGAGGATAACCTACTGGCCGGATTGCTGTAACCTCTGCCAATTCCCGACCAGAAATGAGATAGCATCTCAATGGATTTCATTACTGGACTCTCCGGAGTGCAAGGAAAGGATTGCATTTTTGTCATAGTTGACTGATTGACCAAATATGAACATTTTTTTGCCATCCCCATAGGATATCTAGCAGTTCAAGTAGCTGAGTTGTTCTTCTGTGCGGTGTTCCACCTACGTTATTTACCGCGAAACATAGTCAGTGACAGGGATAGCCATTTTTTGAGTACCTTTTGGATGGAGTTATTTCGGTTGGCAGGAACCAAGTTGTCGCCCAGCACGAGTTACCATCCGCAGACAGACGGACAGATCGAGATTGTGAACAAATGGCTGGAGGGTTATCTCAGGAACTACGTCTTAGCTCAACAGAAGGCTTGGGTTCACTGGTTACATTTGGGTGAACACTGCTACAACACCACTTATCACATGTCGATAGGCATGCCACCTTTCAAAGCACTGTTCCCTTCTTCATTTGTTGACCTGGCATTGGGAGATAGTCGTGCACCGATGGCCAAAGATTGGCTTTAGGAGAATTTAGACATCCTGACATCTCTCAAAGACAACTTGCAAAGGGCTCAGAACCAGCAAAAGATGTATGCTGACCGGCACTGGATTGAGCGGAATTTTGAGGTTGGTGATCTTGTTTACCTCCGACTTCAACCGCACAGGCAATCCTCCTTGAAGACAAGTGGTAAGGAGAAGCTGAAGTTGCGTTTCTATGGACCCTACAGGGTGGTTCGGAGAGTGGGTGAAGTGGCCTACGAGTTGGAGCTTCCTGAGGGGAGTCGGATTCACAATGTTTTCCATGTGTCATGTCTGAAGAAGGCCGTCGGGCAGCGCGTCACAGTGTGGAAGGATCTGCCACCCATCGATGAAGAAGGGAAACTAATTTTGGAGTCGGCAGAGATCATCGATGTCAGAGAAAAGAGGTTGAGAACACGCACAGTCAAGGAATTGCTTGTACGCTGGAAGAATCTACCCATCAAGGATGCCACCTGGGACGGTGTTGACGTGTATTTTGTACACAATCATACACAGAATAAAATACCCAAGGGTACCTTATCCTCTCTTGAATAAAGTCTCTGATTGCTGAAGATGTCGCAAAAAAGGATCAATCAGGGTGACTCCAATGTTCTTTTATGTAGGGTCTCTACGTGTGGATAAGCACCAGTGGTCGTTGTGATTGTTGTTTCATCAAGGGGACTTACGTATCCGAATTGCAGGAACAAGATTTCCTAATACTAATGAATTCCCAAAAAAGATCAAAAGGGTAGGGTTTGCAAGAGATAAACTCTAATCTAATCCTAAGAATGACTCAATGCGGGCAGGACTTGGTAAGATTCTACCAACTTCAATATTGCCATGAAATAACAACTCAACTGAAATTGATGTGATCTTCTAAGGTAACAAATGATCTTTCAATTCATCAAGGATCATGAATACTACCACGAAGGCACATATCCAAAGCTCAATGACGATTGAAGGTTTAAGTAATTCAAGTCTATCCAGTTGACCACACAAGGCGTTCCTACAATCAGTAAGAAGCTAGTGGTTTGGAATGTGAATCTCACCAAAGATCAAGCCCAACACTTAGTCCTTCAAACTTAAATACTACTTTGACTGAGAATGATTCAAGAAAGTAAACAACCATGAAGATAACCACAAGAATTGCAATAAAACACCATAACTTCAATATTTCATTGATCTCAAAGCCATCATAAACAACAATTGTTTGAAATTCCTTCTTCAAAGCTCAATCTTGCTACAAAATAACTTGCTTTTCTAAAAAACTCTAAACTCTAACTATTTCTTATTGCTCTCTCTTAATTCTATATCTATATCTCAAAATGAAAATGAATGAGGGTATAAATAGCATCCTCAATTACAATGAACGGTCCAGATCAAAAGAAGATCAATGGCCAAGATTATGACACCTAAACCCTAATTAGGGTTTATTACAAATAGCCCCCCTTTTTATTGAACAATATTAAATGCATAGCCAAATATTAAATTTGGCACAAAAACCTAGGAGACATAGACCAATGATAATTAAGGTGCCACATCATCTATAACAACCTTTCTTCTAGAATCTTATTCCCTTTCCAATGCTCTTTTTTAGCATATGCAATGAATCTAGACAAGATTCCTTCGATCTCAGCAATTGGAATCTCGGGAAGATTCCTCATTCGTTCCTCCAAGTGGATGACCTGATTGAAAGCCTTGAGAAGAGCAGTGTCCCATCCAGGTTCAAGTTCTTTGATTTTCTCAATCAAGAGCATGGTAGCAAACATCTGATCCCGTTGCTCATCTGTAATAACATTCTCATCTTTGCAGAAGATGACCTTGACTCTTTCTTCTAATTCTTGCAAATCCACATCTGTCTCAACTGCAATCCTCCTGCCAAGAATAGTACATAATACTTCAAACACTTTGTCTTGGATCGGATGGATAATCTCTTCAACTTGATTGCATTTGTTACTGATGTCCTCAAAAAGAACTTCCTTCATCTGGAGTAAAGTTGACCATTGGAGTAAACTATGAGGTCCTCCATCCATTATCTTTTCTTGTGCTAGGACCTTCCTTGATGTTTGTCTGATTACTTGCAGGACAGGAATGATAACATCCTTAGTATGAGCAAAAGCAGCTACAATTATCATTAGGTTGTGGATGATCTCAAGAACCTGAATAGCTCGATGAATGGTCTGCATCATCCTTGTTGCAAATTCAATAGCAACTGTATGGGATTTGTCAATCCAAGAGCTCATAAGCTGGACCAAACTCCTTACTCTCTCTGCCTCACCAACTAATTCAAAGGGAAGTGCCTGCGCAGGAGATACTGCTGGATCCTGACGCCTCAAAGGCTGATTGAGATGGCTAAAGTAGCCTCTCCAAGCACTGACCTCTCGCTCAAGCTTTCTATTCTTTTCCATTTCTTCTCTAAGCTTGTCCTTAAGTGCCTCAAATGAATCAGTGGCCTCATCCAATGTCTGCTCGGCTGTGAGTGGACCAAGCTCAAATGTCTCTACATCATACTCCTCTGCAAGGATTTCACCTTCATACTTGTCCACTGCTGGTGTAGCTATCTGTAATTTCCTGGATCCTGTCTCATCTCTGATCATCTTGGACATCTTAGTGGCTTTCCTCTTTTCTGTCACTTCCTGAGAATTCCCAACAAGGCTCTCTAAATCAATCACATTATCTTCGTCCTCTATCACAATCACCCTTGTTAGTCTCTCTTTTAACCAATCTGGAATGGCAGATCTTGTTTCTCTAACCTGTATCTCCTTAGGCAATGTTTCTTCTTCTCTGAGAGGAGATGTCACTTCGTCATCGTTCTTGTCTTCATGTAGCTCATTGACTTGGAGAGATCGGCTTGATGAACGTTGAGGTGCCTGTCCTTCTTCATGTTTATCGTTCTGTACCATTGATTCCATAGATTCCTCCATTTCAAGTGTCTTCTTCTCTTGTCGAGAAGATGTGCCGGATGAACGATCTCGATTGGCCTCTTGCTTCTTCTTGGAGGATTCTCTTTTCTCAGGTCTCTCCTTTCTCTTTGAGCCTCTAGGATGAGGATTACCCTCACTTACGCTTCGAAGGTTGCCTTCGCTTGTGCTTCTGGGATTAGGATTACCTTCACTTACACTTGTTCCTCCTTCTCCTGGCCTGTCCTCCAAAGTAAAAGTCATAGATATGCCCTACTCTCTCAACTTTTGATGTTGCACATCAACCCATCTGCGAGTACAAGACAAAATTGGAGCCATCAATGCATCTAGATCCAAAATTTCAGGTTCATTCCAATCTAGCCTCACTGCTTTGCTTTCTCGGTCATAAGATGATTGGAGATGTTTGCCACTGTCCTGAGCTTGGTCGGCCACTCTGTAAATTTTGCATTTCCTGATGAAGTCTAAAGGCAATCTGGAATGCATCTTTCTTTTTACTTCAAAATCATCTGAGAGATTCATCACAAAGTCCTCTACCTGAGGTTCATGCTTGTATTTTCTTCCGACTATCTCTTCTATATATCCATAAGGATCAAAACTCTCTCTCAAGGCAAAGAATGAAAATGAATATAAAGCTAACTCCTTTTCTGCATCATCCATGGCTAGAGCATTAGGACATACCTCAACTGAATTTCCTAGTATGATAGGCACAGGAACTCCATTTCCATGCCTGTGTCTGAATGCCTTCGCATAAGCTGCCAACTGTCTAGTTACCTCAAGTAACACTATTCTATCTGTCGGATATCTCGGCAACATGTAGGGAGGTGAAGGACATCCATGAACTCTAATATATGTAAACTTCTGAAATTGGATGAACCAAGCACCGTACCTCTTTACAAGCTCTTGTGCATCTTGAGATAGCCGATTGTGAATCCCGCCTTGCAATGTCCTGGTGATGTTCATCTTGAAGGTATCATTGACTAACTTGTAGTCACTTCCTGGAGGATGATGCAAATGAACATAGGAATCACAAACTCTGACTTCCCCGGGCCCTCTTCCGATCACTCCTCTGTGAGGTAGTCTTGCATATTCAAAACTCCTGATCAAGGCATATATGATGTATGAACTCATGTGGAAGGACTTGGTAGCCTTCAGTCTTCTTAACTGCACGTCCAAGCAATGGCTAATCATTGTAGCCCAATGAATTGTTCCTTTTCCTTGAACTATCACTTGGATGAAGTAGAACATCCACTTCTCAAAATAGAAGGCTTGAGGAGCCCCTGTAACTTGGTTGAGTAATGTTATCAAATCTCTATACTCCTCCTGGAAGTCGATCCTATGTGGTGTGCTCGGAATCTTGCTCAGGCGAGAACGACTCTTGAGTAATCAATTCTTGTTGATGATGCTCAAGCAAGTGTCTGGATCATCTTCGTACATGGACCTGGCTCCTTCTAAGCTTTTATAAATCATATCTTTATGTTCTGGCAGGTGAAGAGCTTCACTGATAGCCTCCTCTGAAAGATAAGCCAAAGTGTTTCCTTCTTTGGACACGATCGATCTGGACTGTGGATCATAATGGCGAGCACACTCGATCATCAACTCATGGCACTGGATTGCTGGAGGGAAGCCGGCTGCCTTGATAATGCCACTTTCAATTATTCTCCTTGCGACAGGTGATGGCTTGCCAATGTAAGGGACCTCTCGAAACTTCTTCGTACTGAAGTTTCCCAAGTTGGTATCTCCAATGTTGCTCCACTTCGACACGATCTTGGTCTCCATTTCTTCATTCTTTTGATCTTCCTTCATGAGGGCTGGACGACTGGTAGATGCTCCTGCCTTTGGGGTCGCCATCGTGATACCTACACAACATTTCATAATGAGTAACAGATTTTGCAATATAGAAATATAGACTAGATTAAAGATTGAATTTTAGGAAACTTCATGATAAATCCTTGAATTATCATTTCCTAAATATAACGATGCAATTTTGGAATTCAAGATTCAAAATTCAAAATTCAAAATTGAGGCTAGGATGATTCGAAATTCAAAATTTGGACAAGGGAGATCTTGCCATACCTTTCTTGAGAACTAACTCTAAAAAGATGCAAAATTAGGAAATTCGCCTAGGCAAAATGAAGATTGGAGTCTTCAACGTGAGCTTCTCCTAGCAACTGCGCCTCCTTTATCAACTTCACCACCCTTGGGGTCTTCAACGCCTTAAAGGAAAATCCGCTCCACCTCTAACCACAAACAAAGTTCGCACTCTTCCTTGGATGGAAATTTCGCTCCTCTCCTTGGATCAAAATTCGCTCCCTTAATTGCTTCTCCAAAATCGCATGTAACAATGATTGAATGATGTTTTAAAATGCTTCAAAGTACCCCTCTTATATAGGCGCTCATCTCCTTATTCTCACATAGGCCGACTTTTGGAAATAAGGCAAATAATAAACAAAATTTAAATAAAAAGGGGGCCGACTATTGTAAAAATATAAAAAATAAAACCCCAAGCGCTCTCCCTTTTTATTTAATTTAATAATTAATTAATTTAAATGCCTTTGTAATTAATAATTTCGATTTTTTAAAAGGCTAAATTAATTATTAAATGCCTTATGTGCTATTTTTAAATGCCAATTTAATTAAATATTTCAAAGTTTTTATCGAATTTAGCATTTAATGCACTTCAAAAAATGTTGGCGCCTAAACATGGGAGGAATTTGGGACATTAATCAATATCGCTTTGGTCCCTGGGAGAGGGACAGGAGCGCCCATGCATTTTGGATTGATTTTCACGTTCAAAGTCACTTCCTTTACGTCCAAAATGGGGTCATCATTCGTAGCTTGGAGTTTGATCTATTCAATTTTTTTAATGAATGCCTTTTAAACCATTTTCGCCCTGGTCCCTTGGTGAGGGACAGGAGCGATTTTTGCTTTAACTCCTTGGTCCTTGTTTTTTAAATCGTCAAATCAACTTGCGAGGTAGGTAATGATCATCCTTGTTTGTTCTACGCATGCCAATCTTGTCCTTTGCAAAGCAAACTTGATATTCTGGAGATTTTCGCCCTGGTCCCTTGGTGAGGGACAGGAGCGAACTTTACATTTTAGCCAAAATTTGTCGAGTCTTGGGGTCAATTCCTTGTTTATCATCTTCCTAAAGACATTTGGGATCTTGCTTGACCTTGCCTTGACGTAGTTTTTGAAGGGAACGATTGACTTTATTGAAATCGCTTTGGTCCTTGACTGAAGGATAGGAGCGCCATTTTGTTCTTTGTGCGAACCCTTGATCATATCAACTTCCAATTGCCATCAAAGTGAAAAACGTTGTTTCTTATTCCTTCTTGAGTTTTGCAAACGATAGTAGTACTCCAAAATACTAGGCAATAAGGCAAATTTGAGGATTTCGCTCTGGTCCCTGGGAGAGGGACAGGAGCGCCGTGGGCAATTCCATCAAGTTCTCGGGTTATTTACAACTTCGTTCTTCTTTGAGGCATTCCAAACATCTTTACCATCATGTGCCTTGGCCTGGACTCAACCAAATTCGGAAGGGAATGCTAGATAACCAAGATTTCGCCCTGGTCCCTTGGAGAGGGACAGGAGCGAACTTGCATTTATAAGCTTATTTGTGTTTCGCCAACTTTCAAAATCATCTTTGACGGATTGGTTGGGTTGCCTTTCCTTCATCTCAAGCTTGAAATTCGCCTTTCCTTGGTCCAAAACTTGTCCTTTGAGAAAATCGCTCTGGTCCCTTGGAGAGGGACAAGAGTTTCATTTGGAAATCGCCCTGGTCCCTGGGAGAGGGACAGGAGCGATTTTGTACCTTGGGTTGATTTTCTCCTTCGTGGTCCATTCAAGTTATATTCAATGAGCAAAACGTACTTTACTTGATCTCTTCCAAATCGCGAAATCATTTAATCTGGCAAGAATAAGGTAAACTTGGTGTTCAAGCTCCGGTCCTTCAGTGAGGGACAGGAGCGATTTTGTCATCTTAGCATATTTCCTTGTTTGCAAATTACTTCAAATTATATTCAATGGACAAAACATGCCCTCCTTGATCTCTTCCAATCCAAAAATTGTCTTGGCCCTGCAAGGACAGTGCAACTTTGAGAAACAAGCTCCGGTCCTTCAGTGAGGGACAGGAGCGATTTTTGTCCTTAAGGTCAAATGTTCAACTTTTCATTGCAAACGACTAAGTCTGGGTGCTCCGTTATGTTGATTTCATCCCTTATTGCGTTCTTGATGCTCCAGTTTGATCAACTAAGGCCAAAAATGATCTAAGTAAACCATTTCGCCCTGGTCCCTGGGAGAGGGATAGGAGCGATTTGGCCTTAAACCTTAAAAACTTGCCATTTTAAGTCTCAAAAAATCTTCCAAATCTTCAATCCACGATCGATTGTATCTCCTGGCAACCTGCACAAGACAAATGAAACAAGTCAATAACCAAGATGCATAAAATACCAATTTCGCCCTGGTCCCTGGGAGAGGGACAGGAGCGATTTTGCCTCTATAGGCCAAAATATCAAGAATTTAGGCTTTCAGTCACTTCACAAGGCATAATTAGGTCATCTCTAAGGCCAGGGGTCAATTATCAAACTTTCCAAAATTTGGTCAAAATTCACCCGGACAAAATTGCAAAATTCCATCATTAACACTTAGGTAAAATTTGAACTTGCTTTCAAAATTCCGACTGGACCTAGACAGACACACCTGACATCCTGACAGACTTATCCTATTTCAAAATTGCAATCCACGCGAGGATGCTCAATAATCCTTCAAAATTTGACTGGACTTCGGCTTGAAAATATCAAAAAGGAAACCCTAAGGCTTAACCCTAGTCCAGACGACTCACTCACTTACCCAAAACCCTAAAAGCAGAGAGAAGAACAGGCAAAACCGGGCAAAAAAGAGGGGGTCCCCATTTTAATGGGGAGATGTGTGAAATGGTCACAACAGACGGCGAGCACATTCTGGGGCATCCAAGTCTGCAATTGCTTGAGGGCAAGCAATTTTTGGCCCGGGAGGACTATGATGTCCCCGATATAATTAAATAATAAATCTAATTACTTTATTGTAAGGCCCCAAATTTAATAAACAAATCTTTCGGGCCCTTTTATTTAATTTGTTTAGGCAAGTCTTGGTTGGTCATGTCGGCCTATTTGTAACCCTTCGGGAAGTTTCCTGGAGCCCGTATATATGGCCGTGTTAGTCATTGTTGTAGGTATGCGAATTTTGATATTTTGTTCTCTCCTGTTGGAGTTCTGGTATCTGCCATTTCGGAGGTGAAAGACTCTCCCTATTTGGTATTTGCAGTTTCGGTGAGATTCACCCCTCACCCTATCTTGTTTATTTGTACTCGTTTTGGAATTGGCAAATCTTGAATCTCGTCATTGTTTATCACTCCAGTTGCATATCTGTTAATCCGATACATTCAGAATTTATTGCTTACGGAAGATCAACCCTTCACCTCACATTCACTGGAGCACACCGTACGGTTATTCCAACGTACACACCCACTGTACGCCATACCTCCACCGTACGCCATTCCTCCACCGTACGTCCCACCGTACGCCATTCCTCCACACTACACCCCACCGTACGCCTTACCTCCCACCATACGTCATTCCTCCACCGTACGCCCTCACCTTCACCATATGGTCACACCCGCACGCTCTTCATATTGCCGTACATTGGCAAGGGAACATTACAGTATTCCATGTAAATCATCAATAGGAAGAGTTTTAAGATCCCCAGCTTCTTCTATAGCAGAAATCTTAGCATTATACCTTGATAGTAATGACCTTAATACCTTCTGCACAACTGCTTTGTCGTCCACTTTTTCTCCAAGGCCTTTAATAGCATTCACTATCTTGTCCACTCTTAACAAATGCTCTGCTATTTGTTCTTCTTCTTTCATCTTCACTCTTCAAACTTGGCTTTGTATGTCTGCAATTTTGCCTACTTTACCTTATCATATCCTTCATAGATGCTTTTCAACTTGTTCCATAACTCCTTGGTTGTCTGACAATGCATAACCTTCTCAAACTCAATATTAGACAATCCACAGAGAATAGAATTCTTTGTCCTCGCATTGTTTTCATAGTCTCAATAGGATCAATTGTAGTATGAGTTGGCATATTATATCCATCTACTATTGACATCCAAATATAAAATCCTAGAGAAGATAAGTAACTCTCCATTCTTATGCTCCAAAAAGCGTAATTGGTGCCATCAAATAGTGGTGCCTTGTTAGAAGTTGAACCTTCTTGACAAGCCATGTGTTCTAATACCAGAATCTACTTAGACTGATTAGGTCTTTACACAAGCACTGGCTCTAATGCCAATTGTAGAACACAGGTTTATTACTGAGAAGGGGGGTGAATCTTAAAACTTTTTAATCAATTAAATCATTTTGTAAAATTGCTTTTAAATAGAAACTGAATTAACAATTCTAAGCAATCACACATGGAACAACTGCACAAGATTTGACATGGAAACCCAAGATGGGAAAAACCATGGTGAGTAATGCTGCTAGGATCTACTGTCCTAATCCAGCCTCACAGTTAAAATCAATTATAATCTTTAAGGGCACCAACCCTAAGGTGTCACCAAACCCCTATCTTAAGAGCACCAACTCAAGATCCTTATGGCACCAATCAAAAGAATGTTACAAATATTACTTATTATCTCTGATTTTGAATCTGCAAACCAAGATATTACAATTTTGAAGATACACAAAGTCTACAGTGTGTCACTAATGTTTGTTGAGTCAACTATAATTTCACCAAATTCTTAACAAAAGACAGCAAAATATCAGATTGTTATGAACTGATTGTTTGACCTTTTGCACATACTGTATGAAGATCCACTTCTTTATACTGACAACCTCAAATGCTTTCTCTGAATATTACCAGAATCAATATACAGACATTCGAACAAATCTGAAACTGTTTGCAGACATATTATATAAACACTTTAGAAGTATATACTGTCAAAATAATAATATATGAAATTGTTCTCAAATCTGAAGATTTTCTCTGATCTGAATATCATCACCAATCAAACTGAATTAGCAGTTCAATATTCATATAACTAGCCACACAATCTGAATCACAAAATCTCCAGGTTCTTCAACAAATCAATGAAAACAACAAAAAATATATTATATCTGACTCAAGCCTCTGCACTTTCTGTCTTCATACTGAACCAAACTTCTATATCCTTCACTAATGAAGCATACTCAGAAATGTCCTTTCTTCAATATCACTACTTTATAAACATTATAAACATTATAAACAACAAGAGACTCTTTTCAGATTACAGACGTGTTGATGGTGTTTTTACACACTAAACAACATAGAATAAAATACCAAAGGTACTCTATCCTCTCTTGAATAAAGACTCTCAAATGCTGAAGATTTTCAAAGGATCACTTGAGATGACTCCAAGGTTCTCGATGTTAGGTCTTAATGTGTTGGATAGCTTCAATGGTATAATGTGATTTGCTGTACCTGTGAGGGGACTTACGTAGTATCTTGATTCAATCTCAATGGTTATGACATTCTTCAAATGATGTTGCAATATTGCTCTTTCTACTTCTACCAATTGTTGATAAAAAAAGTGAAAAAAGGAATAGGGTTTAGGAATTCTATTCTAAACTAGGAATGCATGATAATGGACAATCTCAAGTGAGCTCAACTAAGCTTTGCTTTGACATCTTATGAACATCTCCACAACGCTAGTGCAATCTTCTAAGAGTAGCTCAATGATTTTCAAATCACTAACTCAAGCATAGACACCTTCAAAATGAAGCCTATCGATGATGAATAGTAATTGAAGTTAAGCTTAAGCTGAATGATTCCAGTTCACCACGCAAGGCGAGTATGCAATCAACAAACTGCTAGTCGTATGGATAATGGAGCTTCACTATCAATCATACACATGCATTTTTCACTCATCTAAATGCTCAAAAGCAAATTCTATTCTAATTTTTTTTGTTTTTAAATATAAGCTCCCACAAAAGGGAATGAAGAAACAAGCAAATGCTCAAAAACTCAATAAGTCAAACAATACTTCAATGATTTTATTAATTTCTGAAACATTAAGCAACAATTCTTCAAAGTCTTCTAATTGATTTTCTCTCTAATTTCTGCTTCTACTCTCTAATTTCTCATCTATTATGATAGAAATGAAATGAGCTGAGCTTATACAGAGCTCTCAATTACAATGGATGGCCAAGATTAAATCAACATCAAGGGCCTAGATTTTGCCACCTGAACCCTAATTAGGATTTTTTATTACAAAATACCTAACTTATTGCAAAGCATTATATGACAGCCAATGAAAATATGACATCCATTTGGCACAAAATACGAGGAAAACCCTCCAATAGGAAAATTCAATGCCACATAGGATCGTAACAAACTTTCTTCTAGAATCTTTTTGCTCTTATCCTTTTCTCTTTTTGTAAATTCAACGAATCTGGATGTCATAGATTCTATCTCGGTTATTGGGATTGCAGGCAGGTTCTTCAATTGTTCTTCCAAGTAACTGACTCATCCAAGCTCGAAGTGAAAGTTGTCTCCCAATCTGGCCCAAAGTCTCTTGTCTTGCTGGCAAGTACGGTGAATGAGTGGATATCATCTAGCTGTTTTTCGGAAGCTGCTCCATTTGGTTCAAAGAAGATAATCTTCACTTTCTCCATCAATTCTTCGGCAACAATGTCAATTCCTTCATTCCTTCTTTTCTCAAGAAAAATCTCAGCCACTTCTAAGATCTTATCATGTATTGAATTGATTGCTTGATCAACTTGTGTGCACCCACCATTGATGTCTTCAAATATGAGCCTCCTCATGCAAAGCATGTTACTCCACTGCTGAAATTCAGGTGACTATCCATCTTTTATTATCCCTTCGCTTATCAATGTTTGCCTTGTAGCATCCTGTCGGTTTGGTAGTGTACAATGGGCCTTGAAACTTGTTCATGTCAATCTGGCCTAGGTTGATATTGCCTACATTGCCCCAAAATGATGTGATTTTGGATTCCACAATGATGTTCTTTAAATCTTCCTTGATGAGGGCCTGCCTTGCTCCAGCCATCCTGCGCCTGTGAGAGTTGTCTAAGTTAGTTTTGTGAAATAATAATTGATTTACAAACAAAACTTAACTGCCTAAACTGGGATGCATAACCCTAAGATGGATAACATAAATTCAAACCCTAGCTGCATCTTTAACTCTTCACCAAATATGATATGATCATCCTAAATGATAATAATCAGTCCCTTGACTCTTAAAGATGATCAAAATGCACTAAATAAATACAGCTAAGATGGAAATCGATAAATGACAAAGAACAGCAGCATTAGAATAAGGTCTGATATGACATAACTAATCTGTCTCAGACCTGCAAACAAATCTAAAATGGGCTGGTAATTGATTCCCATACAATATTGTCTTCTTTCAATGCTGATGTAAAGGCAAATCGCCTTATTGACAAAGTAATTTGCTGCGACTGGTGAACGAACAACCAATCTGAATCAAATCACTAGCTTCATAAGCAGGTCGAATTGGCATGTAGAACCCTTAATCGCTATGAAACAAAATCGTCTTATGCTGATAGAGTGATTCGCTGTGTCAAATGAATCTATTGTAAATGTGATCTGATACAGTCACTTCTGGTGTTGACAAGGATCGCTGATCAAAATTGTTGGTGTTGGAAATAACCCACACCCGGACCAACGATGGACTGGTCCAAGAGGGGCCAGTAGCTCAGTGGTAGAGCACTCCAGTAGTGTATGGAAGGTCCTAGGTTCGAGTCCTAGCTGGTCCATGTCTCAACATTTAATCAGAGCCAGGTCCAGGCTAGGAGCCCCAAGCACACGAGAGGTGTGGCTTAAGGGGGAGTGTTGGTGTTGGAAATAAGCCACACCTGGACCGACGATGGACTGGTCGAAGAGGGGCCAGTAGCTCAGTGGTAGAGCACTCCAGCAGCGTATGGAAGGTCCTAGGTTTGAGTCCTAGCTGGTCCATGTCTCAACAAAAATGAAGGACAAATTTGCCTCCTCAAGATGGCATCAAACTCAAATGATCATCTTGAATGAAGTTGCCAATTTGTAGAAATGGATTTGCTGCCTTTGGGATGCAATCGCTGTATGTGAAAGATGAATTTGCTAGCTTTAGGATGTAATCGTTGAGAAGTCCTGGTGCATTCGCTGCAGAGATAAATTATCTAAGCTGTGACATCACTGATCAAAAGAGGATCGCTGTGTGCTAATTCATTGTCAAACCACATCGCTGGTCAAAAGTGAGAATCGCTTTTCATGAATTCATCAAAATCGCATCGCTGTCTCTCACTACCCAGTTCGCTGATGAAGTTGAGTTGCTGATAATCAGACAGAAAGTTGAATCGCAAATGTAAATGCAATGTCGATTTTGAATTGATCAAATGAAATGATCAATTCAAGCTTATAATTGTTTAGAGAGGTCGATACCTCATCACAAATTGTTGGCAACCCTCATTTAATGTTTTTGCAATTAAAACAATAAGGTGATCTGATCAAAATTATTTAATGTGGCAGATCTGAATGAGAACACCATATTTATAAAATCGTGACTTTCATGTGAATCGCCACCTAGATCAATGCGTGGGATACATCAATTAATACGGATTGCAATCTATGCTCATGAAGGACCTCGATTTTTGCAACTTGAGTTACTTGGTGTAATTACCTTTGCATCATTAAATGCAATACCTTGCATTGATCAAATTAACTCAAAATTATAGATTTCAAATGCATTGTCATCCATTCATAGAGTGCACCTCGTTCATTAAATATGGCTCAATCAGTCTTGCCAAAGAAATCTCGAGTTTTGCATCTCAATTCATAATTGTCATTCATTGCCATGCTCACAACTCTTAAACATTTGATCTTCGATTATGAATCAACTGGCTACATCAAATTTAATTATCCATATTGACCTTCATGACATCACGGGTATCAACTTTAAATTTCTTTCTCCTATGCAATAACTCTCATCAAATGCCTTGCATTCATCGTTTGAATTCATTCTTGAAACTCACATCGAATATGGTATACAAATTTCATTGTGGAAACTCGATTTTTTGAGGTGGTGTTATTAAATGCTTATACCTCACATGCACTAGAGTTGTCATTGCTCTTTGTTCATCGCATTTATTAAATGACTTGCATCGTGGAAAGTCAAGGCGTTGTCCTCCTTTCTTCATCCCAAATTGAACTTGACTTGCTAAGAAAGATTGTGCTACTCATAGATCATCATGGTCAAAGAATGAAGCGTTTTGGTCAAAGGACAAGGTGTTCTAGCCTAGAACAGATGGTGTTCTAGTCTAGAATGAATAGCTTCCTAGCTTAGAACGTCTAGTGTTCTAGCCTAGAGTGTCTGGATAATGCAATTGGGTAAATGTTCTAAGTCAAAAGATGAGACGGTTCTAGACTTGAACAAGTAGTGATCTAGCTTGGAATGATTGATGTTCTAGTCTAGAATGGATGGTGTTCTAGCTTAGAACGGGTAGTGTTCTAGCCTAGAATGACAAACTCACTTTCATGCCTTAGCCAAATTTTTTGATTTTTTGATTTTTGAAGGTGAATCGCTCTAGCTCACTTCATGATGGGTTATCTCAAAAGAGACTTTGACACTTTATTCTAAATTATGACAAATAAAAGAGGGGTCCCCATTTGTGATGGGGCGATGTGTGATTTGGTCACAACAAGACGTTATTCACATCTCTCAGGTTTGAACATAAAACATTTCACTGCCCTTTTCTTTTACCAGTATTACATAAATCATTACAAACAATCGAACTCCAAATCATATATATATATATATATATATAGAGTGAATGTAGTTTGAAGAAGTTAGAACCAATCATAACAATCATAACCTTCACAAATTGGTAGCCAGTTATAACTGTCCCATTAACAAATGTCTAAAACACAAATCATTTAATCTCATCGACAAGAAGTTATAACTGCTTTAGTTATACCCAACCATAACACTTTGAGACTTATTTTAAGTCGAATCCGTTCTCCCAAAAACTTTACATGCATACCTTAACTCATACACAAACCATACAATTCAACAAAAACTTCAATCAGGTATCATTGTGGATTAACATGTTCTTGCTGAGCAGAAAATGTCTCTTGCCTGCGCGATAAAAAGGCTTTCATTAAACATCCAAAATGTCTCTTGCTTGTGCAATTCTATTTCTTTTCGCGATTTTTCACACGATGGCATCACGTTAGTGTCTACGACTTGTGTTTATTCGCCTGTGTTGGCTACGTCTGCAATTATCTGCCTAGGGTTTTCCAGAACCCGCGTTTTGGAGCGATGTAAATTCTTCTGCAACGACGAGATGTCTTGTGACGAAAAGGTTCAAAAATCTGCCACAAGATTGACGGGTTTTCTGCATTGCGCCTAAGAAATATCTGTTCTTTGCAATCATTAGAGAATTTTCTGCCATTTTTTGTGCTTCCTCTGTGTGTTTCGGTAGATCTTTTGGGTGTACTAGATCTGACCTAGGGTTTTGCTCAAAATCCTCAATTCTTTGGTCAGAATAAACTTTAACTAACAGATTTCTTGTGGGTTTTGGCCATTTTTTTTTGGGTTGTCAGAATTTTCTACGTCTGCAAACATTTGTACCTTGGGATTTGTGCCATTCGTACTTCATACTTTTCGAAGTCTGTACTTGATCCTACCTCTTTTTTTGCATTGAGATCTGTGCCTCAAATTTTGTATTCAATTTTTCGCCTTTTCAAAATTTCTCATTTTTTCGTGCCTCAGAAAGCGTACAAAATGGCGTCATTGACCAACATCATGTTGGAAGGCAGTTAGCTATTCAATGACAAAAATTATAACACATGGAAGCAGCAGATGATGACCATCTTCGAATACTGCCACCTTGATGGTCTTGTTTTGGGTAAAGAGACTCGTCCTACTATAGCTAGACAAGATCAAGATAAGTTTGATGAGCGCAACCGGGAAGCAATCATTCTTATCAAGCTTTCAATTACTTATGATCAGCTGCCACAAGTGCCATCCTGCAAGACAACTGCAAAGATCTGGACCATTACGAAGGATCTCCATGAGACATTAGATAAGAGTTGTGCGTTCTTCCTGAAGAACCAACTAATTTCTATCATGATAAATGAGCGTATGTCCTTACAGGAGCATCTGACAAAGATTAAGGACATTCGGGATCAGCTGGAAGCAATCGGCAGAAAAATGGAGGAAGAGGATATGGTAGTTATAATCTTGAAGAGTCTACCTAAATCCTATGAGCACTTCATAGAAACTCTCAACATTTTTTCAACAAATGTTGATTTGAAATTTCCAAAGTTGTGCACCAAACTTCTGCAGCAAGACCATTGGAAACAACATTTTGGTAGCAGTGCCACTTTGTCCTCCACCGAGCAAGCCTTCGCAACCAAATCCTTTCACAAGGATAAGGGCAAATCTCAATCATCTCAGGAAAAAGGCCCCACTCAGTCTCAGGATAGCTCGAAGAAGAAAGTGCAGTGTAACTATTGTCACAAATATGGCCACTTGATAAAAGATTGTCGGAATTGGATAGCTTCTGAACAGCGGAAGCAGGGAGGGTCTCAACTTAAGGTCAATGTCATAGAGCACGCTGAGCAAAAAGAATCTACATTTTACGCTTTCATGGTGAAGCGTCCTACAAATCATGTGAAATCTTTTGCTTAGTACATAGACTCCAGTGCCTCTCGACATTTCACTCATAGGTGTGATTGGTTCATAGACTACTCACCTTTCATCGATTCAGTCATTTTTGGAGGTAAAGAGCATACGGTTGTCGGCAAGGGCAACGCTTAGATTCAGTCTGGTGGGAGGAATCTCATTTTCCTCAATGTATACTACGTTCTTGGCATGGAACTGAACCTTCTCTCAGTGAGCCAGATTATGCGGCACTCTCCTTAGCTTGATGTGATATTCAGTTCACACAAGTGTTCGATTGTTGATCGTGCGACTTGCACTACTGTGGCTGTTGGCATCGAGGATCATGGTCTTTATAGACTTGTGGATACAAGTGATTCTCTTGAGCATTCCTTTGCAGCTAAATCATCTTCTATCAACGGTCTCTGGCATCAACGGTATGGTCACCTGAACATTCATTACCTTCCTTAGCTTGTTCGGGAGGATCTTGCTCTTGCCTTACCTAAGATTCAAACTCAGAATCATCGAGTTTGTGGAGCTTGTCAGGCTGGGAAGCAACACAGGACACCATTCAAGGATGGTGACTCATGGCAAGCCTCAAAAGTATTGTAGTTGGCTCATGCTGATGTATGTGGTCCAATGAATACACCTTCTGTTACTGGCTCCAGGTATTTCTTGCTTTTTTTTATGATTTTAGTTGTAAAATGTGGGTGTACTTAGACAAAAATTAGATGTGTTTACTGTATTTCAAAAGTTTAAGGCCTTAGTAGAGAAAGATTCTGGCTGTCCCATAGTCACTCTTAGGTCAGATAATGGGGGGAGTTTTGTTCTACTGCTTTCTCCAACTTCTGTGATACTCATAGCATCCAACGCCAGTTAACCACACCTTACACTAAGCAAAATGACGTTGTAGAGTGTCACAACCGCACTATAACTGAAATGGCTAGGTCAATGTTGGAACACAAGAATGTTCCTAAGAAATATTGGACAGAAGCAGTATACACCACAGTCTATCTGTTGAATCGGTCTCCCACACAGGCTGTTAAGGGGAAGACACCTAAGGAAGCCTAGACTAGTCGCAAACCCAGGATCGATCATCTGAAAGTCTTTGGCTCTTTAGCATATGTTTGGAATCCAGATGCCAAGCACTCAAGTTGGATTCCAAGAATCAGAAACTTATGTTTATAGGGTACAGTGACAACCATAAGGCTTACCGACTGATTGATGTAGACATTGATCATCTCGTCTTCAATCGTGATGTTGACTTTGATGAAGAATGAGGACCCTTTCACCTTTCCTCATCTAACCAAAATTTCGAGGAACAATTCTTTGAAGGCTACTGATATTGGTGTTTGTCTTCCATTTGGTTCACCTGATGGAAGGGATGATGCAGATTCTGAATTTGATGATGCAATACTTGAATTTCCTCCGGATGATGCTAATCTTCCACCTGTTCAACATGTTTTTGTTACCTATTTTTCGCTCCTGGCTGAAAAATAGGTTAAGAAATGCTAGCATAAACAAAAGAAAGCTAGTGTGTACCAATTCTCTATTTTTGTGTTTCCAACTGTACTAAGGAGTGATTTAAAGATGGTATTTCTGAGTACTTCTAGTTTGTAACAACAAAGAGAGAAACATCTCATTCAAAAGGAAAAGTATTTTATTCATATTCAAACATGCGTCCCACACAAAGAGCCGTGAGACTAGCTACGTGCATCCAGTGCAGAAAGGAAATATACATATATGTATGCACAAGTACAAAGGAAAAAATGAGGAAAGGCATGTCGAGAATGGAACCAGTCATTGCCTGAATGACTGGAACAGTTGAGGTACGCTCGATGTCGCCTTTGTCTTGCTGCTCCACCCTGGTCCGTTGATGCTTTCCTTCTGATATCTGCAAAAAAGGTTGAAACAAGCAATGCGTTAGAACATTTTGTTCTAAGCAATGGCTGACTGCATTTCCAACATGTGTACTAATGCACGCATATATATATATGATCCCTACATGCATCAAATGCATATAACTCGCATCACAAAGGAATCTCGAAAGGCAAAAAATCAGATCAAAGGAAAATCACCATACATATGCATTTTTTGCTAACAGGTTCGTTTCATGTGCAGGAAAAGGAAAAAGGACAGCTTGCTGGTCATGAAATTCACAAAGATGAGTGGAGATGAATGCGGCTCCCACAAGGGTTGAGCCCAGCTCATGTGAAGAATGGCAAGGTTTCATACAATCAAATCATGTCAGAGCTGGTGATAAAAGGAAGAAGAGTAACAAAAACGCAAGTATGCAATCACATTATCAGCCAATAAGCATGATGAGACTTCTTTTTTAGAATGTGAATAAGATGTGCAAATATCTACAAATGATCAACAAGACGACATTTTATGGATCAAGCCTAAAAGATTTTTTATGATAAACTGGAAAAGGCGTGATTGATCAGACATTTCAACAAATTCAAGACAGCTGCGTCCTTGGAAATAATATTCAGATTTTAAGAGAATAATGTTAAAATGGCAGCTACAATTTTCATAAAATATCTATTTTTAATGCACAGCATTAAGTGGCAGATGACAAAGGGAGGGTTTTTGATGTTGTTTTTCACCATTTTCAGTCCAAACAGTCATTCAGAGATGCACACAGCAGTGAAGTTATCAAAGGAGTACACAATGGTCATGATCAGACAAGTCTTGTTGACCCATTTTGTTTTGTTCCAGATGGAGAGCTAGATGCAGGAACAGAAATTAATGTCAACCTTAATTATCAATTGTTTTATCATTTCTTGGATACGGAGCAATCTGAAGATATTTTATGTTGGAAAGATCCAGAAGATCCCGAGTGGTTAGTTGGGGCCGATGTATCTGAGGATGGAAAGTATATTCTTTTATATATTACAGAGGGTTGTGATCCTGTGAATAGGCTCTATTATTGTGATCTCGATACCCTTCCTCAAGGTATTGAGAGTTTCAAAGGCAAGGAGGAGATGCTTCCATTCCAGAAGCTCATTGATAATTTTGAAGCAGAATATGCCCTTGTTGCAAATGATGATACTGAGTTCACATCCCGGACAAATAAAAATGCTCCAAGGTATAAATTGGTCCGAGTGGACTTGAGGTACCCAGAATCTTGGAGTGATGTTGTTCCAGAATCAGACAAGGATGTACTTGAATCAGCTGTGAGTGTCAATGGCAATCAGCTTTTAGAATGGTGAGATAACCAAAATGGGGGCACATTAAAGATCTACATAGAGCTATTAAACCTTGTGAACCAGCTATGATAAGCTCAGAGCATGAATATCGCTATCTTGGACCTGGTTTAGAGGCACACCTTTACTACACAGACTCAGGAACATGTTCAGCATTCATTGCCAATACCGATAAGACAAAAGATTTAACTACAACATTTAATGGAAACACTTATAGCTTGCCTGCGTGGTCTGTGAGCATCCTTCCGGATTGTAAAAATGTTGTCTTCAATACAACAAAAGACACCACTGATTATTTGTGGTACACAACAAGTCTGCAGGTTGATGAAAAGGAACCAATTTTTTTTAGTAATGGGTTGCTGCCAGTGCTAATAGTTGAGTCAAGGGGACATGCAATGCACCTCTTCATCAATAATGAATTTATAGGAAGTGCATCAGGGAATGGGGATGATATCACATTCAAGTATGAAAAAGCTATTCATTTAAGGGCAGGAAAAAAATGACATTGTTTTCTTGAGCATGACGGTGGGTTTACAGAATGGTGGACCACATTATGATTTTGCGGGAGCAGGCATTTCCAAGGTCAAATTAGAAGGCTTTCGAGATGGATCAATAGACTTGTCCACAAATGATTGGACATATCAAATTGGATTGCAAGGAGTATACCTTCACATTGAAGCACCAAGCTGGAAAGTCCAATTGTTTTGCAGATGCTATAAGCAGAAGGGTCACATTGCTTGCCACAAAATTGATCAGGTTCACTAATTCGCAAGTCTGAAGTAACTATATGAAGATGACAGACTTTAAAGGATCATGAAAGGTTTGTAAATTTCCAGCAGCATTTAATAGGACTTCATATCTGGATCTTCTTCATCCTGACATTTTTCTGTGTGAGACGAAACAATTGTGCATACCAGTAAGCTTATTGAGGTAGCAGTTGGTTAGGAAGCTGCATAGTAGGAGATTGGAAGGCCGTTTTAGTCAAGACAAAAAATTAGCTGCAGAGGAGCAATATTATGCTTATCTTAAGGAGAGCTGTCAGCAGAATTGTGGAAAGATGCAGGATTGGCCAGATTGCAAAAGGGAGAAGTCAAAATAGGGGTGTAAACTCCATTACCTTTGCCTAATGGACCATAGGAGAATATTTCAATGAATTTTATTTTTAGACCACCCAAAACATAGTGATATTTAGAATCTGTATTCATTGTTGTTTTGTAGATATTATTGAATGGCCCATTTTATGCCTTGTGGGAAGACTAATGGTGCTTCACAGGTTGATGATTCATTCTTCAAAGAGATAATGAGAATCTATGGTCCACCAAAAAGCAATAATATGGACAGGAATATGAAGTTTTGTAGCTACTCTTGGAAGACTCTTCCAAAAAAAGATGAATACATAGTTGCCATTCAGTTTTGCATGCCACCCACAAACAGATGGACAGACAAAAGTCATTTATAGGTTACATAAGAACCTACTGAGATGTCTAGCTGAAGACAAGCCAAAACAGTGGACCCAGGGTTTACCTCAGGCAGAGTTTGCATGCAACAATTCACCATGGTCTATGCCATTTCATGTAGCATACAAGAAACAATTTCAAAGGAATTACAGATTTGATAAACCCACCAAAATAAGGAATAAATAGTGATGATGCAGAAGAATATGCATAACAAATGCAGCAATTGCATGTGAATGTGAAAAGACATTGGGAACAGAGTACTCTGAAGCATAAAACAGACACTGATTGATATAAAAGGCAGAAGGAAATTAAATTAGGAGACCTAGTCATCGTGTGAATTAGAAAGTGTTTCCTAAAGGGGCTTTAAATAGATTGAAGTTCAAGAAGGTTGGACCATGTATTATCCTGAGGAAGTTTGGGGACGATTATATCAACTTGAATTTGTCGAAGGAGTTGGCATATCTCCTATATTCAGTGTTGCATACTAATATAAATAAGGATACGAGGATGATGTCCGATATGTTATTTCATGTTTTCAGGAAATTCTCTTATGCTCAGAAACAAGCAGCAATATTGCATGAGAGAGTCAGAATTAGCCTATTAGAACATGTCACACCATACAACAAAGCCTGTGGGAAGAAATTGAAAAGCATGGAGCTACACTTTCACAACTATGTGATTGTTTTGTAACAAGGAAATAAAACCCATACTCATTGAAATCTTTCTGTTTCAGTGTTATAAGTTCTTAAAAAAATAAATAAAAATATGTGGCCCTCCGAAAAGAAGAGAATCAGTAAAGGATAGCGAACCTGTGAAGAATGAAGGAAGCAAGGAAACCAAGTTCGAATGCCCAGAAAATGCTCAGAAACGCAAGAGATTTCCATGGCGGCTCCCTAAACTGGGCCCGAAACTAGCAAAAAACGCAGACAAAGAGCAAGCCGTAAGCAAAAAACGGAGGCCCAGCACTCATTTCGGCGTCCAGAACTGAAGGATGTGTGATTTTTTCCTCCCTTTGTGCCCAGTTCGAACCCTAGCGGCGCCCAGAAGGATGCAGAGCGAAGTTTCCAGAAGTGTCGAACATCAAAAGTGAAGAGGCAAATGAAACTTTTAGGGTTATGTTTCCCCTAAAATATCTTCATAAAAAATCATCTCTATTTCCTTCGCATTCTTTTCCCTTCTTTTCTATGCCACGCAAGATGAATGGAGGCCACATGGTAGAGTTCGCCATGTTTTCTAAGTGATTTTAGATCACTTTAAAATTTTGTAAACTCTTTCTTGTTTCCTAAGTGATCTTATATCACTTAATGTCCCCACTTGCAAATTACTTAGCAAGTAATTTTAAAACTCAAAAATATGCCCTCCAATTAATGTAAGCAAATGTTTTAATAAGGTTTTCTTTTTTTATTATTTATCAGTATCTGATCAAACATAGGTTTTATTTTATTTTTATTTTATATTTAAAAATTAATAAAATATAATAAAATTTTTTATTTATTAAAGTGTAAATCAAACACTTTTATTAAATATATTTTTTATTACATTTTATTATTTAATAAATAAAAATAATAAAATTATCTTATTAAGGTGATTTACTTATCACTTTAGATAAAAATAATTCTATTATTTTTATATTATTAAAACCTTTAAATATAAATGAAAATAAAATCAAACAAATGTTTGACCAGATAATAATAAATTTTTAAAAGAATCACTTTATTAGATATTTTGTTTGGAGATCAGGGAGGGATTATTTTTGCATTTATGAGGGCTTGCAGGCCTGTCAGAGACATTTCAGGGTCATTTATGATGCATTTATGAGGTTTTATGGTTGCAGAATGGATGACTTGACCTTTTGGCTCAGGTTTATCCCTTTTCAGATATTTTTGAGGCCCAAAAAGTAGGTTTTTTGAGAGTTTGCTCGACCTAAAATGAGGAGGTGGAGTCTTCTTAATAACTTTGGAAAAAGGCATATATACTGGAAGCCTTCATTTTGGTAAGTTTTCTGATTCATTCATCTTGGAGCAGACTGTAATTTTTTAGTTCTCTCTGCAGGAAGGGATGTCTTTGTAACACATTTTCAGGAGTTATAAAGCTTGGTGATACCTGTTTGGCAAGGATAATAGCTTGGTTTACTTCTCTACTTCTCATCTTTCTCTATTATTGCATCTTTAGGGTTAGTCAGTTCTTTGGTGGTTGGCTTTTGCCCCCCTTAAAATTTACATTTCCTTTTGATGCCTTATGCAGAAATATATATACTACTTGCAGGTCATAAGCTGTGTTTTAGTGATTAATAGTCTTAGGTTGTGAAAAGGATTTTCCTCTTAGGACTGTGATTATCCAGTCTTCTTATGAAGCATTGATGCAAAGATCATGGGTTGTTGGTTAGTGTAAAAGAGGTTTATTATCACTTTTGTACTGTGTGTCTTTTGCTTAGTTAGATTTCAAAAAATACCATCTGGTGCAATCACCTTAGATTTAATTTTTAGTTTTACATGTTCTCCTCCTCACTCTTTTCCCTGAAGAAATTGTTAGTTTAGGTGCAGAATCTGAAAAGAACCAGCTTACTTTGGAGGTTCACTCCATTTTTTAGGCAACCCACAGGCCTAGGAGGGTTCCCATGTGTCACAAGCCTGCTGAGTTGATAGCTTAGCAAACAGGGGTGCAGGTTCAAGTGATAACAGTTCCAGATCTTGTTCTAGTTATTCCTCCTGCACCTAATGTTGGCTCTTCTACTCTTTGACCTAAATGGTGGGCTAAGACCACAAGTGATCTTCGTCTTGATGAGCTCATCGAGGGTAGATCTTCCAGAAATAAGAACAAGCAACAAAATACAGTCAACTCTGCTCTCATGGCCAACATTCATAGTGTTTTTAAGCCCCAAACATATTTTTAAGCTAAAGGGATTCCTGATTGAGAAAAGGCTATGGAAGTTGAACACCATAGTCTTCTGAAGAATAACACTTCGGTCCTTTCTGATCTTCCTCTGGGGAAGAAGCCCATTAGTTAAAAATGGGTGTATAAGGTTAAGCACAAAGCTGACAGAACCCTTGACAAGTACAAATCTCGTCTCGTTGCTAGGGTGTTCTCATAGAAGGAAGGCATTGACTATGAGGAGACTTTTGCTCCTACAACTAAAATGAGTACCATACGGCTTGTCCTTGCCTTAGCAGCTTAGTTTTGTTGGAAAGTCTATCAGATGGATGTTAAGAGTGCATTCCTCAACGGTGAGTTGCAGGATGAGGTCTACATGATGTAGCCTCTAGGGTTTAAAGTTGCTAGAAAAGAACATCAGGTATGCAAACTGGTGAAAGAACTCTATGGCCTGAAACAGGCTCCTCAGGCTTGGTACATCAAAATTGACAAGTACCTCACAGATCATGGCTTTCAGAGGAGTCCATCGGATTCGAATCTGTATGTCAAAAACACTAGTGATGATATTCTTATTCTTGTTGTCTATGTTGATGATCTCATTATCACTGGTAGTTTGGCACTTTTGATCAATCAAATCAAACAGAGTTTGTGCCAGTCCTTTGACATGACAGACTTGGGACTTTTGCACTATTGCTTAGGTGTTGAAGTTTGGCAGACTGAAGGTAGTATCTTCATCTCTCAGTCAAAGTATGCTTGCAGTCTACTGGACAAGTTTCGGATGCAGGACTGCAAACCTGCATCCACACCTATGGAGAAAGGGCTGAAGCTGACAACCAAATCAAATTCACTTGTGGTGAATGGATCGACTTTCAGGCAACTGGTGGGCAGTCTCATCTACCCTACTGCTATTAGTCTTGATCTTAGTTTTGCAGTGAGCTACATTTCACGCTTCATGATAGCTCCTAAGGCTGGTCATTGGGTAGCAGAGAAGCGTGTTGCGTTATGTGAAGGGCACTTTTGATTTTGGATTTCTCTATAGAAAAAGTCACAATCCTAGACTCTTTGGTCATACAAACTCGAATTGGGTAGTTTTCGTTGATGACAAAAAATGAACTTTTAGGTATGTTTTCAGTTTGGGATCTAGTGCAGTCACATGGATTAGCAAGAAGTAGTAGGTAGTGGCTCTTTCCTCGACAGAAGCAGAGTATCGAGGAACAGTTAAGGCAGATTGTGAGGCAGTTTGGCTTCGACAGATGCCCTCAAACATGCAAATGTCTCGAGCAGCTCCTACTCCCCTTTACTGTGACAATCAAGGGGTGCTCAAACTGGCCAAGAATCTGGTCTTCCACAAGAGAACCAAGCATGTTTAACTTCATTGTCACTTCATTCAAAAGCTCGTTGAAGACAGATCAGTTCAGTTGCTATATGTTTCAACGACAAATCAGACAACATATATCCTCACCAAGTCTTTGAGCTTGGACAAGTTTGTAAAATTTAGCGGGCTACTTGGTGTAGTTGATAGATTGACCATTAAGGGACGGTATTAGAATAATATCATTAATATTTATTATTAATGGTCACTTATGTAATTTATTGTAAATATTAGTTAGTTTCTATTTTATGATTGTTTCTTTTTAGAAACATTCATTTTGTAACTCTTTAAATGATCTTTCGATCATTTATTTAATTCATTCAATATTTTACCAATTACTTGCGTAATAAGAAGTAAGTTTTTTTTCATTTTATTTTGTTTTTGTTTAGTTTTTTATAAATTTTTTCATTTCTCTTTGATTCATAATTGTCCAAAAGATCTACCTATTTTTCTATCCTTTCTCTTGTTTTTATTTTGAATGTGTATAAAATTTCTTCCCATAGGAATACAATGGCATCTACCTCTTCCTCCATAGGCAATGCCAATAATGAACCACAACCAAATTCGGATTCTCCTTTGTGGAAGTATGTTGATATCATAAGACCCCTTCCATGAGGTGGGGGATTTCATTGGAAATGTCGGGGTTGTGATAAAGAAAGGAATAGTTCACATTTTAGGGTGGCAGGCCATTTGTGTGGAATACTTGGTCGAGGAATCAAGAAATGCTCCTATACCATATGAGACAGTATTAAAATATATCACAGAGCATGAAGAGGCAGAAGAGAGAGAAGCACGTAGACAAAATATGCCCATTAAAAAAAATCAAAGGGAATGCAGCCCCTATCTTCGAATATTGTGATAGAAGACCACCCCTTTTACATTACTATAATTGAGCCTGACACTGAAACTCAAGCACCCATTCCACGCAAAAGAAAGGTACCTTTGGAAACTTCATTTCAAAATGAGAGTCGGAACATTGCCGACCAAGATATAGCGAGATGCATTTATGCAAATGGGTTGCCTTTTAGTGTTGTTCACTCCCCATACTGGAAGAAGATGCTAAAAAGTGTCAATGAAGCTCCAAAATGATATAAGGGCCCCGGTTATGAGAAGATACGCAACACCTTGTTGGAAAGAGAGTTCAAGGGGGTTGAGGATGCATTGAAGCCTATAAGGGATTCATGGATTAAGACAGAGGTATCCATTGTTTCAGATGGGTGGAAAGATTCAAGAAACCATCCCTTGATCAATGTCATAGCGGCATCCCCTAAAGGGGCAGTATTTTTGAAATCCATTGATTGTGAGGGGCAAGTAAAAGATGGGCAATTTATTGCTGATATTCTCATCGCTGCCATTGAGATAGTGGGACCTAGAAACATTGTTCAATTCATAACAAACAATGCAAATAATTGTAGAATTGCTGGTTTGTTGGTTGAAGAGCGATATCAACATATCTTTTGGACACCTTGTGCGGTCCACTCACTCCATCTTATGCTACAAAAAATTGGGAATAAAATTCCTTGGATCAAAGATGTGTATGTAGAGGCTGAGAACATCCAAATGTTCATCATGAACCACCACATGTGTCAAGGAATTTCTCGATTATTCTCAAATATGGAGCTATTGAAGGTAAATGAACTTGAAGTAGTAATTTAGTAAAAAATAAATAAAATTAGTATTTTACATTTTCTGATTTTCATAACTTGATTGTGCAATGTATATTCTTTTTACATGTTTGTCTCTATTTAATTGTATTTTTTTGCTTTAATTTCTATTAAATGTTGTTGAGACCCGTTTTGCATCTAACTTAATTGTCTTCAGATGACTTGTAAAAGTGAAAGGGGCACTTTGCAATATGGTGATCAACAATAATTGGTCTATATGGAAGCAAAGCAGCACTGAGAGGGCAGCAAAAATTAGGCTAAGGATATTGGATGACTCATGGTGGGAAAATGTGGAGTATCTCCTTCGCTTCACCGAGCCCATTATGAGCTTGCTTCACTACACTGACATCAATAGGCCTTGCATTGGAGAGGTGTATGATGGCATTAACTCAATACTTGAGAAGATGAAGAAAATCATAAATTACAAATAGAAAGACCCTCAATAGACCCTCTTCAAACAATTGCAAGCAATTGTTGTAGAATGATGGAACAAGATGACCACTCCTTTGCATCTTCTTGCCTGTGCATTGACACCAAAATATTATAGCAACCAATTTCTTGATATGTTGGGAAGGCTTCCACCATATAGAGATTTAGAAGTGTCCGATGGGTCAAAGGCAGCATTCCTGACACTCTTTCTTGATGATGATATGCGAGATTTGATTTCAGATGAGTTCATAGAGTTTGTGAATGCAATAGGTCTAAGTATTGATGCTCTTTGTCATCGATTTAAGGAGGATGCCCATAGTTGGTGGTACCTCCATGGCCAACTATTCCAATTGTTGTGGCCCCTTGCAATCAAAATTATATCACAAGTAAGTTTCTTTTATAATTTTAATTTACTTTGTCTTCATAGGTTGCTAGAAATTTTGTAACTTCAATAATTTAGTTTTTGTAAATGATGTTCAATTTACATTCAATATGCAAGTTATATTCTAATATCTAATTTTGTTGTATTTATTATTGCCTTATTGTATATATCTAACTATCTTCTTGCTTGTGGCAGATGAGAGGAGCATTTAATATTTCCTATGTCCTATCTCACGAATGCCACTCACTATAAGTATATAACAAATGGGGCACAGTCAAGCAATGCCTTAATTGGTCATGACCGATCAAGACATTACTTGATCGTGCCTTTTTGTTTATACTAACAAATGCATGTTTTACCGTAAATGCCAATCAATGTGGAGTAGGATTATAACCGTAGTCTATCGGTGTTTGCCCAACGCTAACAGGCGACAGTTATCTGTGTGTTAGCCTTGACAACCGATAACTATCGGTGTAGACTAATACACCGATAACTATTGGTGACCTTTATATTGCCACCCGATATGCATCCCAATATATTATATGCAACCTGATATGTTATATGCAGCCCGATATAATATATGCAATCCAATATATATTAATCGGTGTCATCATTATTTATGTTAATCGATATACATCTAAATACAGATTTATTAGATCGATGAACATGAGCAAAATACATAGTATGATTATCAATAGGTTGTTTATATGCAAATGTAGAATGGCTATCAAGGATGAATTAATTGCTTGATGGTTTTTATCATAGTTATTGATATGATAAATGATTGAATGAGAGACTTCATTTATCTCTCATTCAATCATTTATCTTACCGAAGGTATCATGCATTAACACTCCCTCTTAGCTAGATAAGATGAATGTAGACAATATATTCAAGCATCACAATTCAATTAATAGTAATCATTTTAGTCATTCATGGGAAATCATACCACCTAATCATTTGGTATGAAGTATCACCTAAACACGTGATACTAAAGTTCATCACATCAATCTTGTGATTGACAGGATATCACCTAAGCATGTGATATCAGTATTGCCTACACACACAATACTTAAGGACAATCATATGAGAAAGATTAATTTCTCACCTTATCCTAGTTGTGATAAGTGCACTAACACTTTATATAAATGTTTTATCACAACACAATCATGGCACATCCATGACATAATAGAGATCCAACATGATAACTGGTTTGGACATATTATAAGATCGTCACCTTATAATGTCCCCATACAAGTTTTCACTATCTTGAGAGATCGTCACCTCTTAGATGTGAACTCAGGGGATAGAATCCAAAATTGTCCTAACATGACAAAGAGGTTTACACATTAAACATCTTATAGATATGCAAATATAGATTACAAAGCAAATTACCTTTCTGTCATACCTAAGCCTTTTCTGAAGTGATCAACCTTCACTCTAGAAAGGGGTTTGGTCAGAATGTCTGCAGTTTGATCTCCTGTACAAACATATTCCAATGGGATTGCATTCCTATCTACCATATCTCGCACATAGTGGTATGGAATCTCAATATGCTTGGATCTGTCATGAAACACTAGGTTTATTGAAAGTTTTATGCAACTCTAGTTGTCACAGTGTATAATAGTGGGTTTCATAGGTTCTCCAAACAATCCCACAAGCAACTTCCTAAGCCATACTGCCTCTCGGGCAGCCATAGAAGCTGCAATGCATTCTGCCTCGGTGGAACTTTGAGCTATAGAAGACTACTTCCTGCTGATCCAATATATCATAGCTGAACCTAGACTAAAGCAACACCCTGAGGTGCTTTTCCTGTTTGTTACACTTCCAGCCCAATCTGAATCTGTAAATCCATGTAAGTCTATCTCAACCTTCTTGTATTTGAGACCAAGGTTTAGAGTACCTTGTAGGTACCTCATAATGTGCTTCACTGCAACCAGGTGTATCTCCTTCGGTTCACACATAAACTGACTTAGAGCATTAACTGCATAACAAATATCTGGTCTTGTATTTACCAGGTACATTAGGGACCCAATCATCTGTCTGTATTGAGTAGAATCAGTGGGTTGTGACTCTGCTGCTGCTTCTTTAAGTTTATGTAAGTTGGTTTCCATAGGAGAGGTCATGGGTCTACAATTTAGCATTCCAAATCTCTTCAAAATATCCAAGGTGTACTTTCCTTGGTTTAGTATAATGTCGTCAGAATTTTGCCATACTTCCAATCCTAGGAAGTAATGAAGGAGTCCTAAGTCCTTCATAGCAAATTCTTTGGATAGATCATTCTTGCATTGTTTTATAAGTTGATCATTTCCTGTGATTAATAAGTCATCAACATATAAAATCAATATTAGCATATCACCTTTATTTCTTTTGTAGTAGAGATTAGGGTCTGCATCATTTTTGGAGAAGCCTAGTCCTGAGAGATAGGTGTCTATTCTTTCATACCATGCCCTGGGAACCTATTTGAGCCCATAGAGAGCTTTCTTGAGTCTACACACATGAGACTCTGTGTCATGAATTTCAAAACCTTCAAGTTGCTCTAGGTAGATTTCTTTTGAGTCCCACCATTTTAAAAAGCAGTCTTAACGTCCATTTGGTGTACCTTCCATCCCTTTGCTGCTGCAATGGCTAATACAGCTCTTACTGATGTATACCTGGCAATAGGTGCAAAGGTCTCTTCATAATCTATTCCCTCCCTTTGTGAGAAGCCTCTGGCTACGAATCTGGCCTTTTGTTTTTCAATACTGTCGTCTGCAGCATGTTTGATTTTGAACAACCATTTAGATGAAACCACAGATTTCTTGGTTGGCCTAGGAACAATCTCCCAAACATTGTTTTTCATAATGGATTGATACTCTTCAGACATGGCATCCTTCCATACTTGATGTTGAAGTGCATCTGATACATTGTTTGGTTCAGCTTTAGAGAGGTCATTTAGAAGGGCAACATAGCTAGTGAATTTATTAGGCCTTTTGCTTTCTTTGAAGGTTCCTAAGGGAGAAACAAACTTCTGAGCTTCTTCTACAGTTTTGGATGCCCATAGTGGTCTTTTCTTGAGATTTTCTCTAGGTGGACTTGAAGTTTCACTCATAGTTTCCTCAGGATTCTCCCTCTGAAGCTCAAGATTAGGATCTCTATCTAAGCTGGGGTTGGGAATATGGACTTTAGGATCTAGAGAGCTTTGGGCTCTTTTGAAGGCCAAGTTTTCTTCAAAGATCACATCCCTACTTAGTTCAATATTCTTTTGACGGGGTATATAGTTCAATATTCTTTTGACGGGGTACATATATCCTGTAGGCTTTGGAGGTTTCACTGTATCTTACAAAGATTCCCCTTTTTCCAGAGGGCTCTAATTTTAATCTTTTCTCCTTAGGTACATGAATATAGACAGGGCATCCAAAAATCCTAAGGTGGCTTATATCTGGTTTTGATTTAGTAAAGACTTCCTCAGGGGTCTTGTCTTCAAGATGAGAGTGAGGACATTTGTTTTGAATGTATACTGTAGTGCTAGTTGCTTTTGCCTGAAGATTGATATTTAGATTCTGATCAAGAATCATAGCTTTGGCAGCTTCAACGATTGTCCTATTTTTCCTTTCTGCTATCCCATTTTGTTGAGGGTTGTAAGGTATTGTTAACTCCCTCTTAATCCCTGAATTTTTACAAAACTCTTTAAATAATTCTGATGTGTATTCCCCTCCATTATCAGTTCTTAGGGTTTTAATTTTGTTTCTTGAGTAGTTCTTTGTTAATGATTTGAATTCTTTAAACCTATTAAGGATCTCTTCTGATTCTTTACATTTCAGAAAGTAGATCCAGGTTTTCCTAGAGTAGTCATCAACAAATATTACATAATACAAAAATCCCCCCAATGAATTTACAGACATAGGTCCACATACATCAAAATGAACTAACTCTAAAATTTTACTTGTTTTCCTAGTACTACTATAAAAAACACCCTTAGTATTTTTCCTAGGGCACATCCTGTGCATGCTCTTGAATGATATTGCTTTAGCTTAGGTAGACCTGTGACAAGGTCTCCCATTGATGATAAAGCTCTAAAATTTAGGTGGCCTAGTCTTCTATGCTAGATTTCATTGGCATCTATAGTTTCATGAATTAGGGCTAAGTTGGGCTCTGTGCATAGCTCATATAGGTAACCTTGTCTTTGACCAATTGTATTAGCTTTCTTGATGGATGAGCTCTTTGACCAAGCCAACACTTTGTTGTCCATGAAGGTCACTCTGTATCCATTGTCATCCAGTGTTGATATGGAGACAAGATTCCTCTTAATGCTTGGAACATATAGCACTCCTCTAAGTTGTAATGATACACCTGACTATAGTTTGATGGTGCAGTTTCCAACTCCTTTGACAGGGTGTGTAGAGTCATCTCCGATGGTTACCTCTTCATCATTTTCCTCTCTCATGAAGTCTAGTACTTCTTTGAATCCTGTGATGTGTTTGGATGAGCCACTGTCGATCACCCAGGAGCTCACTTTGTTTGATGTTTGATGTGTGAGTGCTGAATAGAGTACATACTTCTCGGAGTCCTCTTCCCTTTTCGATTTTCCTGATTTGGCAAATGTGGCTTGTTTTGCTCTTTCTGGACATTTGGCAACATAGTGCCCAAATTTGTTACATCTGTAACACTGAATTTGAGAGAGGTCCTTTTTGAAAGAGTTCTTGCTATGATGACCTTTTCTCTTCTTGAATTGCTTCTTCTTGCCCTTTCTGTCTAAGTTCGTAGTTAGAACTTGAAGATCTTCATCTATATTCTTTTGTTTGATTCCTTTCTTATTTTGCCTTGATTCCTCTTGGAGACAGTCAGCCTTTAGTCTATCGAATTTTGGAAAGTTATCCCTTGCACTGATGCCTTGGACGAACGTTTCCCAGATACTAAGCAACCCATCTAAGGCAATGAGAGTTAATTCTTTGCTTTGGATCTCATATCCAAGGGTTGCTAGTTCATCCCTTAAGGTAGATATTCGCATGAAGTAGGCATTGACTGATTCTCCTTTTATCATGGTTATATGATTTATCTCTCTTTTTAGAGGCAAGGTTCTACTGGCATTGGATATCTCAAAAGCGTCTTCAAGTGCTTTGAACATGTTGAAGGCTGATTCGTGTTTCTTTATGATGGGCATAATATTGTTCCTTACCCCATCAACTATTATTTTGATAGCCTTATCATTTCCTTCTCTCCAAATTGCTTGATTAGGTTCAGTCTCAGGTTCTTTACATTCAGTCTTTACAAATGATTCAACTTTGTTATCTTTTAGTATCATTTGAATTCTGAATTTCCATGCGGAGAAGTCGTCACCTCCTGCAAGTCTGTCTTCAAATCTGATAGCGCTAGCCATTGATAGGATTGTGATGTTGAATATATACTTGATTTGAATTTTATGTAAAATTGAAAAGCCTCAAGTTCGATTTAACTATAGCTTTGATACCATGTAAATGATGTTCAATTTACATTCAATATGCAATTTATATTCTAATATCTAATTTTGTTGTATTTATTATTGCCTTATTGTATATATCTAACTATTTTCTTGCTTGTGGCAGATGAGAGGAGCATTTAATATTTCTTATGTCCTATCTCACGAATGCCACTCACTATAAGTATATAACAAATGGGGCACGGTCAAGCAATGCCTTGATCGGTCATGACGGATCAAGACATTACTTGATCGTGCCTTTTTGTTTATACTAACAAATGCATGTTTTACCGTAAATGCCAATCGCTGTGGAGTAGGATTATAACCGAAGTCTATCGGTGTTTGCCCAACGCTAACAACCGATAGTAATCGATGTGTTAGCCTTGACAACCGATAACTATTGGTGTAGACTAACACACCGATAACTATCGGTGACCTTTATAGTGCCACCCGATATGCCCCCGATATATTATATTGCCACCCGATATTCCCCCCATATATTATATGCAACCCGATATGTTATATGCAGCCCGATATAATATATGCAATCCGATATATATTAATTGGTGTCACCATTATTTATGTTAATCGATATACATCTAAATACAAGATTTATTAGATCGATGAACATGAGCAAAATACATAGTATGATTATCAATAGGTTGTTTATATGCAAATGTAGAATGGCTATCAAGGATGAATTAATTGCTTGACGGTTTTTATCATAGTTATTGATATGATAAATGATTGAATTAGAGACTTCATTTATCTCTCATTCAATCATTTATCTTACCGAAGCTATCATGCATTAATAGTTTTAATTGTTTACTTTGCCTTGTCTTCATAGGTTGCTAGTTCATCTGCATTAGAAAGAAATGGGAGCACATATTCTTTCATCCACTCAGTAAAGCGCAATAGGTTGCAATCAAAAAGAGCGGAGAACTTAGTATATGTGCATTCCAACTTGCGTCTCCTTTCACACATGCAGAATGAATACAAAGAAGGGGAGTCAAAGATGTGAGATATGAATGCAGAGCATACGGACTTGGATCCTTCCACTTCTCAGCTTGTAGTTGCTGCATTGGAGGACTTGGACAGAGAGAATGTTATTGGTGCAGCTGATGCCATTGGCCTTGGCAATATTGGTGAATGACAAAGATGAAAAACTCTTACTCGGTAGTAACTCTTTTGGCCCAAAAATTTCGAAAACTCAGGACTTGGCAAAAAATCGAGAAAGAATCAGCAAAAACTCGGCAAATTTATTGAACATTTGAAAATATATAATTCTTAAAATATTCTTGAAAAACACACATGTACACTGATTTTGTAGAACATATTACTAATTTCCATCATATATAAATCAAAGTTTGAGTTAAATACATATCATATACCAAAAAATAAGTGCAACCTCTAAATATATTTGAGTTCAATAATATTATAGAGGATTTGCATTCCTTGAATCTCCTCTCTGTAGAATTAAAATTCTCCTCTACTTCATATCTTCCATAAAATAAATACTTTGTTCAATAGTGGGCATTGGCATGTGCACACAAAGCCTTTCAAATTTTCAGCTCATCTCATACACACTGATGAACTTTGTCAACCTTCACAAAATACCTTCAACTTCAAGAACATAGTTCAAGAAGCAAGAGACTTCCACATGAAACTACCATATCATGCAAAAACACCACACTGAAGTTTTCCTCACATATACACCCAAAGGATTCACATTCTTCCCACAGAGATGCCACATCCCTTGAAGGCATCTATTTTTAATTAATTGATTCGCAAATGGTAGGTGCAAGGTTATGTAATCAATAGCATGATAGTATTCAGTAAAAGAATACCTGACAAATCATTACTGCAGATTTATTTGAGTTTTTCTCCTGATTTTTTGTGATTTTTTCCAATAAATCGACCCGATTTTTTCAAAAAAGTCATCCAAGGGCTTTTTGCAGATTAAATCATTTCCATAAATGGCTCACAATAAATCGGCAGTTAAATGACTTTTTGCAGATTTTTTCATCTATGGGTGAATCAACTAATGCCGTTGAAGAAGAAGAAGAAGAAGATTAGATGATTTAAACAATTTGTATTAAACTTAGTATGAAGTTCCAATTGTTGCAAGTTGAATTTTGAAACAATGATACTTGAACTTGATATTATCATTTTAATAATTTGATGTTGAACTTGAAGTATATGATGCTATGATGGTATGATCATGATGCTATGATTACAAGTTTATGGTGTTTTTGTTGTTTATATGATATTATGTGACATTCTAATCTTAATTCATGCTTATAGGCTGCATATATATATATATATTTTACATTTTTTTGTACTAACAAACCCAAACTGCATTTCAAAATTTCGCCATACCAGCGAACTGGTTCTTCGAACCAGAACTTGAACCTGAACGCAATTCAGCAACCTAGGCTATAAGCAGTTAAGTCACATATGAAGACAACAATTTTTTTTTTCTTGAAATCTATGTACTGTTTAGGATCTTGGGGTGCGCAAAGTTAGCTATAATGGCTACCAGTGCTCTTCCCCTATGCTCTTGTCGTTTGGCATTAAAAATTGATTCCTTAGATGTGTGAGAAGGATTTGGGGCCACGTGGGTACCTCTGCTGGTGCAAATAGAACTTTTGGAGCCGTTTCATCATTCTATGGTACATGAGGAAGTATTGTATTGTGGAGTCATAGAGATTCTATCTCTGCTGCTATACTCATCTTCTTTTGGTGTGGTGATTTGGATATCTTGGCTGCTCAATTTTCCTACTTTGGCATGTAATTTTGCTTCATATCTTGCAAGTTGAAGTATTTCTATTCATGGCGCGAGCATATATACTTGGGTGGATGTTATCACTCTATGACATGATCTTCATATGCAATGTTGGAATTATTTCTCTTGGCTTGAGTATCCTTATCAAGGTGTGAACTACAGAGAAGGAAATGTGATCTTTTCTGTGACAATTTCACACTGTGAGCTTCCTAGCTGAGATGCATGTGAATTGCTTTGTCTGAGCGCCAACTTCTGCTTCCTAATACAAGTCTTCGTGCTGGTAAAACTTCCTTTGGTTGGTTTGTGGCCCCTATACTTAGCTTGTAGAGATACATCGCTCAGAATGTATGCAGAAAGAATATGTATTTGCTATGTATGTAAATGCTAGAACCTTACAATGCTAAGCATGGGAGATATTGCTGTATGATAGAATTGAATATCGATTTTTTTCTCTTTCAATGCTGCAGTGTATGAGGTTAGCATTTATCAGCTCTCTTTTATGAAATGTTAAATTATCAGAGCAAGTTTGGTATTATTTGTTTATGAAATATCTGTCATATTTGCATATTATGCTTGTGTAATATTTCTCTGTTAATGCTATCAGATTTCCACAATCCATGCTATAATTCTTATAATGCTTCTGGATTCTTATAAATCTTGCACACAATCGAATCCAGAAGCATTATAAGAATTAATATTTCTCTGTTCAAACATTGAAACTCCAGTAAACCATCATCATGCAAACATGAAAACTCCAACAGCAGAATAGAGGGTTTATGAATACTCCAAGTGAAAAAATTGGGTTAAAATAATTGGTAGGGATCTTACATAGTACTACTGTCATCAAATCATGATGGCGTAAGAGCATACTCTTCTTTAGAATATCAGTCATCTTCAACTGCGACCACATTGGCTTGCTGCTCTTGCTTTTTCTTTTGAGAACGGGCATATTGCCTGTTTTGACAAACCTCCTTTATATGCCCAATTTTGTGACAATAGTAACATTTCGCCTGATATTTGAAAGTTGATTCTTTAGGATGACACTTCCACTTCCATTTTTGATTATGCAGAAAAATTACTCTCGGGTTGTTGTCATAACCCCTCCTTGGACATTGGATTATTGTGATTAAATAAATGCAATAATTAAAACATTTATTAATTAACATTTAATAATATTGGAAAATCGTCTCATTTATGAGACTTCACGATTTTCTTCTAAAGTGAGAGGGTTGTCATAACCCCACATCCTGGTAATGTAATTAATACTAGTTTTTGTGATTCTCCATCATAATAATAAATTATCATTTATTATGTAATTAATTATTGATGGTAATAGTAGTATTAATCATTCATTAATATAAAAATAAAATTAATTCTCACTTGGCTCAAAGCAACGATTGTATTGAAACCTTTGCTTGTTACACAAGGTAAACAACATCGAGTAAGATTATTAAATGCTAATATTTAAATAGTGACCAGGTACAAAGTATCATAAGACAGGCCTTAGCATCTAATAATAAAGATAATACTCAATGATATCTCCGTTACTGATCAAAGATATAAGAAGGCCATTTGATCACACTCTCGGAGGGGAAGGGGAGATGTCCCCATCTAGACAATCAAAACACGATGATGCCACTCTAGAATAGAATTTAAAAATTAAATAATAATACAATTAAGATATGAAATATTTATTTAACCAACAGACAAGATTTAATATATAATTTATATTTATTAAATGTTAATATTAATTTCATATTTATTAAATAATAATAATAAAAGTAATATAAATAAATGAATAGTAATAAAATAAATATCTAATGAGAACATTCGAGTAAAGACTTGGCCAATATCGATGTATGAACAGCCAGTGCTCAAACTAATATCCATGACTGGCCACGAGATAATTATAGTCAGCATCAATGAGGAATATGTTTTTTGGTCGAATATAATAATATTATCAATGGAATATCTCATCCCGAATAATCAATATAATCCAACATGATTACATCTATAGGTAGCAATGAAATAGAGACTATCGTATGGCTAGCAATTCATTAACAAATAATCATCAATAAATCGAGGATATGCAAACTACTAGTGGAGAGACATGATTAGGAAGAGACCTGTCTCTCCGATAACCAAGCGATACAACCATTCCATCGTGCAAGATACATAAGGGAAGAGTATCAGCGATGAAAAAAAAGAAGAAAAAAAACACAAAAATAAAAGGGGAGTGAGTGCCAGCCAAAAGTCATCCAAATTAATCAAGGGAAGGCGCACCTCAGGTATGGTTTCCGTCACTCATAAGAATGATAATGTCTATTGTTTTATATTACAATGTAATACGTATACATTCAGTAAAACAGAAATAACCACCGCATGACAGAACTGTTATTAAGTTACAGGCAGTAACATCCTTGTTTTGAGTGGTATGCATAGGGGATGTTTTTAATAAGTAGGCTTAATATATGCAGCCCGATAATGTGTGTATGCAGAAATTAATAAAAATACTAACATAGATTGCAATATGTATAATACTAATATTTAATTCATAACAGTGGCAGACCAGAACTGTTATGCGTCAGATCTGTCTGCCTTTCACCAGCCACTATATATACTAATAACCAATGTGTTAAGCAGTGGTAGTATCAAAAATGTATATAATAGGTAATTAACAAATACATCAATAATTGGTTATATTATTTTAATTAATTTATTTTTGTGTATATATATATATATATATTAAGGATGAAATATCAATAAGGTTATACACACATACATATATATATATATATAGACATATAATGTCTTAATCAGATAAATAACAATATGAGATTGTAAATCAAAAGGGGCCCATAAGATAAAAGACGGTAAGGAGGATATGTCTATATGTCCTTGTTACTACTGTCAGTGTTTAAGAACTTGGGAAGGAGATGTTTTTATGTTGGGGACATCAAATTTGGTTAGACACTCGCATTAAGGATTATGGATGTGGGATAGATGAACAATTTATTAATAATTTGGGCAGTGGAATATCACTGATTAGATTCAGGTTAAGGTGGAAATATCTCCTAATTTATTTAGTTTGCGTCATAAGTATATTGAAATAGATTGATTATGGTTAAAACATGTCTAAGCCTAGTAAAGGACAGTTATAATATCAGACCCTCCTTGATAGAGAATTCCAATCACTTATTAATCTCGCTATTTCTATTGAGATCTAGATATGTGTTCAAATGTCAAACCATTACTAAAAGACTTATTTCTTTGAGCATACTGGAAGTGATTTCCCTGTATCTGCAAGCTTTAGTATTGCCCAATCTAGGAATATTAACCAGGGGACATTACAGTTGTCTGGAAATGGACTAATGTGTTCGTGTCTATCTCTGTTCTTTTCATAGCAAGTAGAAACTAACTTGATTAAAAGTATATCAGCGCACTGTTCACTGCACTGTTCACGGCACTGTAGCGCACTGTAGCAGCAAGTAAACCCTCTGTATGATGTTCTCAGTCTGCCATATACATATGCTCTCAGCTATGCCAATAAATCTGAAAATAAATCTCCAATCAGCACAATATTGACTTATGAATGAAGCCAACTCTCACAAGCATAATCAGATGATATTGCACACCCTCTATGTGCTGTTACAATGAAGAAGCCATGCTCTCCAATGCCGACAAGCCTTGAATCCTGCAGAAACCCTTGGTATTCTACACTTCAATGCTCCAGAGAAACTTCAATCAAAAACTCCAATCACATAATGAAGTTCGATTCCTTTTGCACACTTATATTTCCTCAAGAAGTTCGAACTTCTTCAAAAAGCTCTTAATTAACATTAAAATGTTATAATATTTCATTGGCATCAATAATGTAATTAAACCTTGGGTTATGTGCTCATAAATTATTAATAAACTTGGCCCCCTTCTCATGATGAATAGACCCTCATTTAAGTGCTTTATAATATAAAGTCATTTTATAACTTAATAATATAATCTCCAAATAATTAATGTTTAATTGAGCCAATTAAACATTAATATCTCCATGAATACTTTGTATTTTCAAACGTCATCTGAACTGGGAGCTAACATGAGGAGACTGCATATGACCATACCCCCTTTACTAAAAATAGCAGGGGTACATCTCTAACATCCCAAGACTTACTAAAAATAGGAAGTAGAGCAAATAATATCCGAATGATGCCAAACGAAGACCAAACTGAAGCACTTTGAACACTGGAGATGATACCAATCCTCAAAAGGCCCTCTATCCAACACATTAGCCTGCGAGGGTCAGGATAATAGGCTAATCTCACAAAATCCAAGTCTGCTAAAATGGGGACATTACAGTCCGCCCCTCCTGAAATTGCTTGTCCCCAAGCAATATCGACTGCAAAGAAACTCCTCCACTTGGATCCCAAATGAAGACCTGTGTAATGTCCTTGGTATTACCAACCAACTCCTGTAATGCCCACACCAAGGGCACAACTAACAAGACCTGCCAAACTAAATCAACCTCAACAGCAGGTGTCACAAGAACATGAACATCAAGTGGAAGCAACTTTGAAAACTGACAATGTTTGCTTCCCAAAACTGTGCAAGATAAGTTGCCAAGCATATCATGTAACACATGCGCAACTGAACTATGCATCTGAGACAAATCATGTAAATGAGAACCTAAAATGAGACTACCAACGGTGCACACCATGTACATGCAATGAAACCTATCAAGGAACATTAACCGGAACTCAGATGCACACAAAGGATCCCTCAACATACTCGCTAGTGTCCCACATTGTATACCTGGATTCCAAATCCAGGGTAGAAATCTGCCATGTAAACCTCCCTCAGACTTTCGCTGCTCAACACTGATCGCCACTTCACCATGCGAGATGTGGTGAAGCCAACCCATGAGACCTATCCAAACTGCAACACTAACTCTGTCATCACCTGGATCCCAGTGCAATCTATACACACATCCATCTCTACTGTGAAGATAGGAGTACCTGGAAACATCTGCTACGCAACATCTCTCCACAACCTCTGCTAAACCCTCATGGATGTGATATCCAACTAAACCATCACGCCCATTGTCACCATAGTCTCTCTGAAGCCATGTATCCAAAGATAGCCTCTGTGTCATAGGAGTAACAATCTCCATCGGATACACATCAACATGATGGGAAACTGAACACTGCTCGAGCAAGTAGCCACCAACAATCAACTGAGTCGGGTACTTGCAACTGCTAGTTCCATCTACTGAAAATGGTAACGCTCCATCCCACAATGGATGGTATAATCTTGAAGCCAATCCACATCGATCATCATCAAGTCCTCCACGTGTGGATCAAAAGAAAAGTGATGAGCACTCCTCACTGTGTAGTTGCGATAAAATGCTCCAACCTCGGTCGAGGGCTCATCTCTAACAATACTGGAATCATGAGATGGCTCCAATCTCTGACCCTGAACAATTGATTGGGTAGGGGCTCTAGTAACCCTCTCTGCAAACCCAATCACAAAATCTCTATTAGGAAGCATTGTAGTCAGAGTATCAATAATTACTCCCACACCACGCCTAATGGTGAGAGAACCTCGGATGAGAGTATCCTTGGTGGCTCCAAACGGACCTTCTCGAAACTCAGGACTCTCAAGAAGGTACTCAATAAATGAATCTATGCAGTAAAAACAATATAAGGCTGAGTCAACCTTATCCTCTAAGACCTGCAGCTGATAACTCTGACTCTGAGAAACAACAAGCTGGCGTCCAAAATCAGCTGCATGGGATGAAGTAACAGATTTGCTTCCAGGAGAGGGAAACAAATCTACATGAGAGCCATACTCCCAACCAGATGACACTATGCGAGTTCCATGTGAAGTGGATGGAGTAACATCGCGTACTAACACACAACTCTCTAGAGAGTCCACCACTGCCACACAAGAGCTATCAACAATCTGACCTGTATCATCTGTCATAGCACTAACCTCGGGAGAACCTGATGCAACAAGTGGTTCTCTGCTGCTCTCAACCCAAATACTTATCCCAGCTAAGTCACCTGTACCTGCATTAGTGACGGATGTAACCACATCCTCAACACACTCATCACTACAACCCGTGGGTGTAAACTCATCACCAAGTGATGCTATAGGAAACTCAACTATATCCACAGATGGTGAAGACTGTGCTAAACTCAATGCCACGGTAAGTTCCTCAACCTGTGACTGTGACTCACGAAGGGCTGACTGAGCGCTCTCCAACGAGTCCATAGTCACCTCAAGCTCATGGGTGAGCTCATCAACCTCCTCCTCCTTTCCCTTTAGTGCATCGTAGCAAGTGCAATCCCACTCGAGAAGATAATCCCTATCAGCAAGTACCTACAAGTAATTCTGTTTCATTATCCCAATAGCTGCTCGGAGTGCATGGAACTCTGCTAGGGAAAGGCTACTATCATTGTGCTCATATGTCTCAGGAGTACTCCAACCAAAGGTCGCCAACATTTGTCGAGCGACATCAAAATGCTCCAAAGCTGTAGCAATCATATCATCATTAACCTTCAACTGCCCAGCCAGATGATGATACCCCTGTGACTCATTCTTTCCACCCAAATCTGCACTAGGGTATGAAACTTAATCAACATCACTCACCTCGTGATCAACAACATCATGCGTGCAATCAATTGTGCACACATCAATATCTAAGGTACTGCTGCTATGTACCTCGTAGGATGGCTCAACTGGCAAGGTAGAAGTTGTTGTTATGACAATATCTTCACACGCTTCCACTTCCAATGTAACTACATGGCCATCCAACTCATGATTCTGGGATCCTATGCCAAAGCATGAATCTTCAAACTTGTTTTCTAAGGTCTGATCTGAAAAATCAGACTCTAAATGACATGAATCCACATCACACATTACCCCATTAGTACCAAAATCTCGAGTACCTTCATGCGGCAACTTAATAGAAGCATCTTGCACATGTGTAGTCACTGCTCTCTCATGTTGATGCAAAATTTCATCACTGCTGTCATGTAGATTAGAACTCTTATGAGCCAAAATTCCCATGCAATCCTCATTCTTGACACTTGTATCACGAGTGCCAATACTCAAGGTCACTCCCACAACACTTTCTAAACTTTCCATGACTTTCAAATCATCATTACGCTCAAGTGCAAGGCTGTTGTCATGAAAATCAGACTTGTTATCATGATTGTTAACAACTTCTTGAGTGCTAATAATCACCACATTCTCTTCAAGTTTCTCCTTTTTATCCTTAAAAATAGATGTCATATACCGAGCAATTCTATCAAGTTTTGCAGGGTGTGAAATCAATTCATCCAGCGTCTTCTGGTTTTGTTTTAACTTTTCCAATGAGGAATACACTTGCTTCCTATTCTAGTCCAACTGATTCTGGGTACTTGAAGTAACTATGATTAACTAGCTGAATCAATCTACCCAACAGGTTGGCAGGAAACCGCTCTGATACCACTGTAATATCCCTTGGCTAATCTGACCCTGTTTTGCTTATTTGAACCCCAAGGAATATTGTCAAACACTTGGCATACAGTGTTTTAAGCCGCTGTTATGGATTTTTTATTTGTCTTCTTTGGGTTTGTAGGCTGCAAATGAAGTTATGGAAAGCTTCTAACAATGCAAAGTTGTTATAGAAATGATATACTAGCTGTTTTAGACCTTTACACACACATGTAATGACTGAAATTAACTAGTACAGCTAGTTGACATTAAGACAAACACTTGTCATGCATCCCATTGTATACCTACAGCCATTAGGCATTTAAGCAAACAATTGGCACGAAAGCTAAGTGGCTGATCAATGTTGAATGTTACCATGAATGTGGAATATGCAACTTTTATCTCCATTAAACATATGCAACCTCCAAGTATTTCATGATATAATCATAATAGAAAATGATGCAATGAAGTAATGATTTTCTAATACAATGACCATAGATAGAAAACCTGGAATTTCAATGGCTGCCTTGATATATTGGTTTGATTCTCCTCATACGCAAAGCCCTTGTCAAATATATATAGCTGTTCACCTTTCTAAATCCCCTTCTATAGAATTCAAACTACTGTAGCGCACTGTTCATGTGCACTGTTCGCGGCACTCTAGCGCACTGTTCATCCACACTGTAGCGCACTGTTCGTCCGCACTGTTCATGGCACTGTAGTCTCTTTCAATCTGCAAACAAACTCTTAAATAAACCCTCCAATCAGCTCAATATTGACTTCTGAATGAAGCCAACTCTCACAAGCATAATCAAATGATATTGCACACCCTCTATATGCTGTTACAATGAAGAAGCCACGCTCTCCAATGCCGACAAGCCTTGAATCCTGCAGAAACCCTTGGTATTCTACACTTCAATGCTCCAGAGAAAACTTCAATCAAAAACTCCAATCACATAATGAAATTCGATTCCTTTTGCACACTTATATTTCCTCAAGAAGTTCGAACTTCTTCAAAAAACTCTTAATTAACATTAAAATGTTATAATATTTCATTGGCATCAATAATGTAATTAAACCTTGAGTTATGTGCTCATAAATTATTAATAAACTTGGCCCCCTTCTCATGATAAATAGACCCTCATTTAAGTGCTTTATAATATAAAGTCATTTTATAACTTAATAATATAATCTCCAAATAATTAATGTTTAATTGAGCCAATTAAACATTAATATCTCCATGAATACTTTGTATTTTCAAACATCGTCTGAATTGGGAGCTAACATGAGGAGACTGCATATGACCATACCCCCTTTACTAAAAATAGCAGGGGTCCATCTCTAACATCCCAAGACTTACTAAAAATAGGAAGTAGAGCAAATAATGTCCGAATGATGCCAAACGAAGACCAAACTGAAGCACTCTGAACACTGGAGATGATACCAATCCTCAAAAGACCCTCTATCCAACACATTAGCCTACGAGGGTCAGGATAATAGGCTAATTTCACAAAATCCAAGTCTGCTAAAATGCGGACATTACAGATCTCCTCTCTTCTCTCTCTCAGTTTGCAGGTCTATATGTCCTCTATTGCCTTTGCTGCAATGCCCATACTTTGCTAAGAGTTCCCTCAAAATGAGAGCCCTTTCAAGCACCGATAACTCTGATACCAATGTTATAAGATGTAAACAGAGAAGGAATGAAGAGAAATTAGAATGCACACTGTGAGATTTATGTATCCATTATTTTATAATTCTAGGAGTTACAATATAGTTGAGACAGTTCATAATCAACTGCAAGCTACGAAACTACCAATTAGCATTCAAGTCTATATATTCAATATTTTCATGTAACTAATATGAAATGTTGTAAAGTATCTTCTTTGGTGACACATGTACTTTGAATAAACTCACTGAAGAAAGATAAAAAATAAACGAAAATGTATCAAAGTCAAAAAATTGTTACATGCTTCTCTAAATCTCTTGTAGAAATCCTTGCTTTAAAGACTAGAGCTCAACATCCTCTCCATAGGGAGCAGATCTTATTGAGGCAGGACAATGTGTCCATGAATAAAACAAAAGTAGTTTAGGCACAAACTCTCAATTGTTTGGGAAAAAGACAACCTACCACGTCCATCATCTATAATTGTGACTACCTTCAAACTTTGGTGAGTATATCCATGGTAGAGGGATCATTTGTGGCTCAAACAAAATCTAGGATACTTTGTCTTTGTGGTTGGAGAAAAATTACTTAAATATCCTTTTAGATTTAGCAGCAATTGTTCTCAGCGTCTCATGGGTAGCATAAATTAAAAAAAACTGTGGGACACAGTTGATTCAGACCATGCCTTAAGTGCAATGTTGAATGTAGTATACCAGATTGCTCTATGAACAGTTGTCTCCTCATCCTTGAAAATTTTTCATTTGAAATGTGCATTTCTAAATTTAATATGTTTTCTTGTTTAGTTTATAGGTCTGTGTTGTATAGTGTCTTAATTATATTCCATCTTGGTAGGCTAGTATTATTTTCTTTAAACTCTTTTTTGAAGCATTGGTGTTGCATTTTCCTGCAGTTGCTTTTAGGTTCTATGACCTAAGACAAACTGGATATATTGAACGAGAGGATGTAAGTTGGTTCTTTCAAAAATTGTTATGATTGAATTGACAAACATCTTTTATTGCTGTAGACCTAATAATTAGTACTCTCATTAAATTAGTAAGAATATTCCATGCTTAATCATGATTCTATGTTTAGTTCATTCCTAGGATTTACTCATAGTAAATCAGCCTGATATTATAAATATACATTTAAAGAGGCTTGTGCTATTGTATGAAGATACTAATGCTTATATTTTGAAGTGGTAATACTCTTGTTGCATTTTGTAGTACTTTTCTGTTGGAATCTATTTACAAGTTTCCAAAAATGTATATGGAATTTTGTTCATGGTAGGAGAGGTATTGAAGCAATTAATTGCTGTTCAGGTCAAAAAGATGTTATCAAATTTACTGGAAGAATCAGAGTTACACCTTACAGATGATGTTGTAGAGTCTATACTCGATGAGGTTTGTGAAGAATGTTTTCACCTTTCTTAAAGAATAATGAGTTCCAAAATGCATTCTTGACATCTTACATTTTAAGACATGGATTTCACTCAAGAGTGACAAAAATTTGTCATAATTTGTGAAGCTGGAAATTTCAGTTTACATTTCTATTGTACAGACATTCTCTAATGGAAGCAAAAGAATCAGCAGAGAAGAGTGGGAGAATCTTGTGAAGTCAAGTCCTTTCCTGATGCAGTATATGACTCTTCCTTATTTACAGTAAGGTTTCTTAATGTGAAAACATTTCTCTTCTGTTTTGGAAATTTGTTACAAGTATAGTTTTGAGTTTGAGAGACCACGTTGCTCAAATACTTAATACAAACAGCCCTTAAAATCTAGAGTGCATAATGTCATATTAGATAAGATAAAAAGATTCCAATTTTAGATACTATCAGATTTTAGTTGGAAAAGAAAAACTATTATTAGGGGTAATATATAAAAGATATTCATATGAAGGTTTGTATACATGACCTTTAGGTAGCTAGGAATTAGAAGGGTCATCACAAAAAGTATTTAAGATTTGATAACTTGTGTTAGATTTAAATATAAATTATAATTATATAAAAATTAAAAAGCTAAAGTGGATCTTATTATAACGAGTATGTGAATTACAATCAATCTCAATATTGCCTCGGGACACGTGAAACTTAGAAAGGCACTTTGTGAGTGATCACCCAGAAGACTCTAAATTGCTGGTTAATACAAGCGGACTTGAAAGTCTAGCTGAAATGTAACCTAGTTTCTTGGGTGCTTCTAGCCGGTGCTGTCCTTGCATGTGTTTTAACTTTATCTTTATAAAGGAGATAATGTCTTATATAAGTACCTTCAGTGAGATCAAATTGCACACTAGCTTTTTTATTATTTTTCTTAATTAATAATATCTCTTGAATGGTATTAGTTTTATGGCATGTTTATCTAAATGAAGAAATAGTGTCATATAGAGAGCCCGATCTAGTTCCAATAACAATTTCACAATGCTACTAACTACATATTAGTGTTATGGGTGGAAATGTTTAATTCCTGACACCTTTACCAGCCAACATGTGGCCTCTAAAGGTCCTGGTTTATCCTCAGTTGTGATTACAATTTTTAGGGGTAACACTAAGTCATCATCATAACTTCTTAGGTCTCTGTTTTTGTCATTCATATTGTTGTGCTATCTTACCACTGTTATTGTACATTGCAAATCATTCTGTCTTGAGTTAGTGGAATTGCGCTTATTGATTAGTTTTTAGCACTTCTAGCCTTCATAAATCCCTTGTATACATATTATTTCATTTTATGGTAGAGCTTGTCTATTTTGATCCTCATATGGCTTATCAATAGTTTTCCCCATGGTATTCGAGATTAATTGTAATAATTCCTTGCCCTAACACATTCATGGATCTGCTCATGTGTGCAAATATCTTCTTTCAGCTTTCTCACAAATTTGTATAGATATTCTTGTTTCTAGTAGCAGCTTTCATGGAGGTTATCTTCATTTTAATGCTACATTGTATGTCTTTGAGGTCAAGCTTCTTCATTTGTATTGAAGAGGTGATTTCATGACCAGTTCACTTGTTTCCTATGATCAATAGATTGCTTCCTATTGGATACTGTTACCGTTTATAATCTACTTGCATAAGAATTTCAGTCTTTTGGCTAATCCATTCTGTATGTACCTTTGCGTCTCCCTATGAAAACAAATTGTAATAATTTTATTAATTGGACCATTTTAGAAACTCCATCTCTGCATATCTACTAAGGAAGAATTGAGGGCAGGTCATGTTGTGACCTTTTGACACATTGCCCCATTGCAAATAGGGACCCCCTCTTTCCTAATCTCTGCTTTTTGTTAGTTTAGGGTTTTTTGGCAGCTAGGTGGCAATTTTGAGCTTTCATGCTTGAGTCTCATTTTTAATATGCTCAGAGGTCTTCAATGTGTGAGTAATGTTAAATTTTTGAGTTTTGAAGTCAATAGGATCAAATTGTTTAGAAATTGTTAAAATGTCAAGATGATCTTAAGTTTTCTAAATGTTTGAGGCTGCAACTAGCCTTTAGAATGCGAACGAAATGTGTTTTAAATGTTGCAAATTGGTGTGAATTTTGTGCTAAAGTGTCAAAAGTCTCTATAGGAGTTGTTTTTTCACTCCTAGGAGGTAATATATGTCAAATATGTAGAAAGTCCCGATGGACTCTTGTTTTCCACCCCTCAAATCCAGTAAAATGTTAAAAGTCCCGATGGAAATAGAATTTCCACTGCACGAAATGATAAAATTTGATAAGTTTGGGCTTTATAGTGTGAAAATCATCAAAGTCCCGATGGAAGACATTTTCCCCCCATGAAAGTAAGGCGTAAAAGTCAGTTGTCCCGATGGGAGGCATTTTTCCATTGAGCAATAAAGGTGAAAATGGACTTTGTCCCGATGGAGCATGATTTTCCACTCCTTTTTTGAGCAAAAATATTTTAATGATGAAAATGATCTCAGTCCTGATGAGGTACGTTTTTCCCCCCATGGACTGAATTTGCAAGTGTTTTTGGGGAAAGTCCCAATGCATCAGGAATCTCCACTGAGGTTGTCCCGATGGAGGTCGTTTTTCCACTAGGCCTACAAAAGCAAAATGTATGAAGTATATGTGTCTTGATGAGGTTCAATTTTCAACTAGAGGAAAAATGATTAAAACAAAGTGAAATGTGGATGAATTTATGTGTCCTGATGGAGGTTGATTCTCCACTGGGGACAAAATCATGGAAAATGACAAGTTTAATGTGTCTTGATGGGGTTCAATTTTCCCTTGGAAGGCATTTTGATTAATTTTGATAATTTTGATGGAAAGTTGAGTCCTAATGAAGAGCGAATTTCCAGCAAGGGGTATTTTACATGAAAATGATCAAATTTGTGTGTCCAGATAGCTATCGATTTTGCCCTGGAGTGGATTTGTGTGGCAAAATGAGTTAAGTGATGGACATGAGGGTCGATTTTCCCCTCAAGGTTGTAATTTGCAAAGTGGGATGAATTTAAGTGAAAATAATGTGTCCCAATGAGGTTCGATTTTCCCCAGCTGGCTAGAGATTGAATTCAAGTGGAATTTTTTTTTTTAAGTAAATGTGTCCCAATTGATATCGATTTTCCCACCATGTGCATTTAATGATTGAGAAAGGTAAAAATATTGCTAAGTGTTGAAATCCCAACGCATATTGATTTTCCTATGTGCTGGTAAGAGTAAATTTTTATCCCATATTGGCTATGTGGTGACTTGATAAGGTAAAAACATACAGTCCAGCGCCTTCTATTATATTATTTTGTGACTGATTTGACAGTTGGAGAGCTGGAAGGGCTGATTTGAGGTGCGTCATTGCTAAGTAGAGGGTGCGATTTTATTTGAGGCATCCATTGCCTCTACATTGGAGCCGCTAGAGCTGAGAGGAGACGCTCCATGGCTGGTTAAAGTCTGAAATGCTTTATTTCTAGCCACCATTCACTTGCACAATATTGTTACCAGCTCTTACTTGCAGACTAAGGTGATTGTTCCAGCCATTGTGTATGCCCAAAATGCATTGATTTTGAGCTAATTGGGGCAAAATCGCATTATGTGGGAATGTTGCGCCACGATTGAGGGTGTTCCCAGCCATTGAAGTTGCAGTTGTAGAGGTGTTTCAGACCTTCAAACTCAGAAAATCAGACCTGGAATAATGTTTTTGACATCGAAATCTTTCATTTTCTGAGTTTGCAAGGGTGTTTTCAGACTTAAGTGATCAAATCAGACTTGTTTTAAGTCTGAAATTCAGTTTTTTTAGAGGAAGATATGCCTCATTTGATCAAAGTTCATTCATTTTTCAGAATTTGCATTACACATTGTCTAAATTTCTGATTTTTAAGCTCTCAAATTCAAAAATTTTGAGAAATCAGAACTTAGGGTAGTTCTGAAAATGAATTGTTATTATTACTTTATCATGTTATTGACTTCTAGCTTCGTATAAGTGCCATGTCTAAAGCGGGGATATCAGTGAGGAAGACTCAGCTGAAGGTTGTACAAGAAGGTTACTATCTGAAGTCACATATAACATCTCGATGGAAGAAGGTTAGAGATACCAACATGGAGTACCTGGATATGAAGAGGATGAGACAAATAATGTTTGGAACAAAAAATCACCTTCCATCATCCTTGTCAGCAAATATTGTTTACCCTCTGGGTGAACAGTTTAGAACATACAGATAGAATACTCAATGCAAGACAATAATGCCATCAGTACCAGATAAGATCAAGCAAATATAAGAGATACTATTCCATTCATAATCATGTGTGACTTTACAAGTTACCTTCCAAGGTATATAAAGGTACCGAGGGGTAACCGTCGCACCCGTAACTATCATCCCTTGGTTACCGAACTAACAAGGACAAATACTACTTAATTAACTAGTTTTATTCTCGTACAATATTGCTGCCAACATCATCCTCCCAAAAAACTTACAAACAAAATGGGGAATACATTGCTACAACAAAACCCAAAATCAAAAACTAAGGGGGTGCAAAGGGCATCTCTGATGAAGAAGGTGCCGGTGGTGGTGTAGTGGTGGAAGCCAATCGCCCACGCAACTCGTATACCTGCTTAGTCTTCCTCTTCAGATCTCGTTTTGCCACCATCTGCCTCTCCATTGCAATCTTAACCATATAGGCTGCCTCCAACACCTCCTTATCCTTCTTGTCGATGCTCTCCAGTGCACTGACCAATCGAGTCTCTAATAGAGCGCTGGATGCTCTCTCCTCTTCCAGCTGCATAACCAAGGAAGACTTATCTGCTACCAGAATGTCCATTGTTGTCCGAGTCTGTGCCAATGTAGCCTCAACCTCCTGAAACCTTGCAGCCAGCTCCTCCCGAGCCGTCACTGCTGCTACGCGCAAGGCCTCAGTAGTGGATGCCATATGCTGTGTCCTCCGGAGCTCAAGATAGCCTTCTCAGGAGGCCTGCTCCACCTCTCTCAATAAGGACTGCATCCGGGTCTCGCCAACCCCCTCAATGAGGCGCCAAGCCTCCAGCATCCCCAGGTTCTCCGTCTCAGGCCACCTCACAAACTCAAAACACCTCACAAACTCTTCTCTGCATCCGGCGCGGACAAACGTTAACAACCTCTCCATCCGCTCGACCACGACAGCATCCTCATGGAGTCTCGCAGAGGTCAAAAGCCACTGAGCTCCTAGAGTCATCTCGGCGATGAACTGCTCAAACTCTCCCAAACCTTGCTGAACTCCCACAGTCACCCCCTCCTCTCTGTAAGGATTGGCTACTACATCCGTCGGTGGTGAAGCAGCCCTCTGAAGCTCCCTACTACCGGGAGAGCTCCCTTCGTCGAGATCAATGATATCTAGAGAATGCATCTCCCTGCGTGGAGATAGAACGGCCTCGCCTATAGGTGTCACGAGTGTGAGTTGGTAGTGGCTCAACCAGGCACTGAGGTCATCCTGGAGAGCGCCTGCTTCCATCATTACCTCCTGCATATAACTTGGCACACCCGACACATCCTGCTCCATGGAGGCCCCCGCACCCGCCAAGATACCTGGCCCATCTTGCTGAACTGAGGCCACCCCAAAGTTGATCCCTGTTGTGGTCTTGACCTCAGTGGTGTCATAGCGATCGCCACCCGAGGCTGCCCAAAGCCAAGTACTGGCACCGTGGTGACTATGCTGACTGTCTCGAATGACCGTGGCACCGCCAACTGACAAGTCTCCGGTAGGCGTGCTGGTGTAAACTGGACCCGAGCTGGGTGTGATGCTAGAGTAGTACTGGTTGGTGCAGACCCTTTGACGCCCACCGACTCCATTACCTCCTCTTTGGGCAATGGTCACCCCCTCTACCTACCAACCGAAAACTCCCTCCGCTCACCGGGGAGGTGTCTGCAGATTCTCCCTACCGCTATCAGCATCCTCCTCTGCGTCAAACTCCGTTTCTGACATGGTGGGCTTCTTTCTTTTAGTGCCCAAACGCGCCTCAGTGCCATGTGCCAAGACATCCAAATGCGACTAGTAAAATATAGGCGGTTGGTCCGGTGCAACGCGACCATGTGGCTCCAATGGCTGTGAGCTTGGGGTAATCTGCGTGCGAACTGCATCAATAAATAACCCAATGGCGTGATGTGGCATGTAAAATTTCTTATACTGGAGGGTCATGAATTTGTCCATCCTATTTGCCAACAGTGATGCCCAATCATACACCACTCCATTGTGTAGCCCATTCATCAACACAATTTGTGCGATAGCTATATCAGACGCGCGACTCTATCTGTATGTTCTAAACTGTTCACCCGGAGGGTAAACATGTGGTGTTGTTGTCGAAATTTATCCAGAGCACGGGAGTATACTACATGGCACACGGATAATGGGACAACCATTGGCAGAAGGGACAAGCAGTAACCCGGACGAAGAACCTGAAGAACTGTTCGAGGGAGAACTAGCACTCATGAAAGATTTCTCTTGCATCCTCTAGGTGGCGATTGAAACACGCATACGAAGAGAAGCCACCACCGAAGATGTTCCAGAGGATGCTATGTGGAGTGCGCTTTGTGTAAGTCCGACGGTAAATCGGTTGATGAGCAATCTGCCCAACCTTCTGGCACAGGCACTTTTGGCTCTCCAAAACCGCAGGGAAGACACCTATCGGGAGAACCGACACCAGCAAATCCTACGGGAGTTTCACGAGCTCCAAGAAAAGCGCAATGAAACTAACCGAGGGATGAATAATCCCTGAATGTGTACGGGCGAAGGAGTATAAACAAGAACACCTCCACTCCAATGACATACATTGTATACTAGGGATGAATTAATAATAGTGTTCTTTTCAATATGATGTCTTGTTCTATTGCATAAGAAGAATTTAGAATTAATGCCCAATCTCCTAAATAAGGACAAAAATAAGGAGGAATACCTTGGGATTTGAAGCCGCCCAACGAGCATTAATTCTCGAACAACAAGTAGAACGAAGAAGAAGATTTAAGAGGATTGTCGAGGAAGGAAGCGGCGGAAATGGCAACAATGGCTCTGGCAAGGGCTAGGTTTCCACACTAATAGAAACCACCAGGAAACGGTTGGGGGACCTTTCCCTAACATTGGAGGAGATTGGTGACGGGAGTACGGTAGAGACGTACGTGCCATACAGAGGCGCCGAGACCAGGATGGAAGACGAGACATAGACCGAGGACAGAGAGGTCGAGGATACCGGTGCGACCGAAGGTGTCGGGAGGACACAAGGTCACGGTAGTAGAAGCAATCTGTTTGGGGCAGGCTCATCAAACCCTGGTAGTCAGAGCAACTTGGTGGGACCCAACGGACCAAATCTCGGTGGAGTACCTTCAGGAGGGCCAGTGCCTGGAGTTCCTGGAGGGTTAAATTCGAGTTCCGGAGGGCAGACTAGGCCACTGCCAAGAAACGTAATGGCGAATCGGCAAAAATTACCGAAGTTCACCGGAGATGGAAAAGAAGACCCCGTACGGCACTATCGTACATGCGACACAATTTGGTCGAGCAATGGCGTGATCGATAGGGCAGAATGGGTGGTACAATTTCCTGCCATCCTAGGAGGAGTAGCCATTGATTAGTACTTGGATGCTGACAAAACCCAACTGACAACTTGGAATGCATTGCACAAAGCCTCCGAAAAGGAGTTTCGACTCCTCAGAGATGATAATGATATTGTAGCAGAAATCCTGAGCACCAAGCATGGGAAAAGTGAGACCATCCGCGCATATAGCCGACGCCTCAAGGAATTGTTGGGGAGAATGGATAACCAGCCTGACAATGGGTTAAAGAAAAGGTGGTTTGTGGAGGGCTTAAAATCGTCTCAGAGAAGGAAAATGAAAATTATACCCCCCACATCTTACGACGATACCTCTAACCGAGCAATGGACCTAGAGAGTGAAGGGAAGACATCCAGGAAAAAGAAGGATAGATCCTCTAGAGAGAAGGACTCCTCCGACGGAAGTAGCAGCGACGAGGGGTCGAGTAAAAAGTTGCAAGCCCTTCAAAAGGATATGCACCGCATGATGAAGGAATTCAAGAGTATGAAGGGAAGCACCAGGAAAAATGAAGAAGTATGGTGCACAGAATGTAAGGAGGAAGGTCACACAAAAGGCTCTTGTCCAAAAAAGGCCTTCTGCGATATTTGCCAAGTGTTGGGACATTCTACCAAAGAATGTCCCTACAAAATGAAGACACGTGGGAACCAAGTGCTCCTCACCCAAGAGCAGCCGTCAGCGACAACAGGCACATTGCAGCTCCAAGCCAACACCACGGCATCATCTGGCGGTTACAAAGGTAACCGAAGGGGAGGAAGAGGCAACATTAATAATAGCAATAATTGGAGTCGAATGCAGTATGATGCCAAGGGGCGACCAATGATTCAGTGTCGGGCATGCAACCAGTGGGGACACTTTGCGCGGGATTGCCAGAAAGAGGAGGCATTGCAACACTTGTGCAGATGGTGTGGTCCGGGAGACCACGATGACACAAATTGCCCCAAGCCAGGGGTTAACCTCCTCAACATTGAGAAGACTGGTTAGCAAGAAGTACTGGCAATCGCCCGCGCTCAGACTAAAAAGGTCACTTATCCCAACCCCCATACGGAGGAGAGCTTACGAGAGGCAAAACCCAATATCGAGTGTGAGATGACGGCCAAACGACGGAACAAAGAGGTGGTGAGTACATCATCCCGTACGAAAGCGGAAAATAACATAATTGGGCAAGTACTGCAGATGGAAGTGCCTATAAGGGTGAAGGACCTTCTAGAGACAATACCACAGTTGAGAACCGCCATTTTTAGTTCCATACAAACCACTGCGCAGGCACCTTCGGGTGTGATACGGGCAGAAGTTCCGGTCAGCCCCTCAGTTGACCCAATGTTGTTGGACTTAAATAGTGGTCAGCATCCTGTGGTCGTAGAGATGGGAATTCTTGGGGCTATCCTCAAAGACACCATCGTAGACGGAGGTTCGGGGGTGAATGTGCTGCTGGAAGATACGTGGAAGAAGCTCAGGAAGCTAACACTATGGCAACCCACATTCAACTTAGGTGCAGACCAACACGACATCAAGCCACTCGGCACCCTGATGGCTCAGTCGGTGACCATTGGCACACAACCCTTCCTACTAGATTTTGTGGTAATCCCACTCAAGAAGAAGGGGTATGACGCCATCTTAGGGAGAGTGTGGCTGGTGACAACAAAGGTGAACCACGATTGGAAGAAGAACACCCTTTCCATAGAGAAAGGGGGGCAGAAGTACACCATTGATCTAAGGACCCAGGTTGTTGGCAAGGAACTTGCGTCATCTGAACCGGATTCGGAGGATTCAAATAGATGGGAGTGGGCCTCCTATGAAGGTAAAGACGAGAGGGAACCAAATGAGCAAGGAGTGCTTGAACTCGGTGGATGCTCAGAAGATGACACTTCCTCATTGAATGGACTCTTCCACTGGCAAATGGAAGACTATGAAGTGTTTTACCCTGCTTGTCACATGCTATAGATTGAGGACGAGCCAGGTGAGGAGTTTCCGCCAGAATACACGGAGTATAAGGAGTGAGACGCCAAAGTAAATGATGTCTCGGTGTACGAATTTTCAAAGGATAGACCAATGCAGTACGAAGACCCCACTGTGAAGGAGACAAACTTAGGAGACACTGCCAATCCCCGAAATATCTGGTAGGCGACGATTGGAGCTTGGTGCTGAAGGCCGCAGCATTCAAAATCTTCCTGACATACAAGGACATATTCGCGTGGTCCTACAAGGATTTGAAGGGGGTCCCGCCAGAAATGTGTGTCCATCGGATACCATTGGTCCTGGGAGCCCAACCGGTATGAAAGAGGCCATACTGAATGAATAGAAACTATGCTGCCAAAGTGAACAAAGAGATCGAATGGATGCTGGAGGCCGACATCATATTTCGGGTGGAGACAAGTGAGTGGGTCTTGCCGATTGTGATCTCACTCAAGGAGGAGGCCAACCAGATCCGCATCTGTGTGGATTTTTGGTGCCTCAACGCAGTCACCATCAAGGACCCGTTTCCTATACCCTTCACAGACAGTATCCTACAAGACATGGCTGGGCATGAAATGTACTCATTTCTCAACAGCTTTTTCAGGATACAACCAGATTTCGATAGCTGAGGAGGACAAGTTGAAGACCACCTTTGTGGTGGAGGATGGAGTCTATGCGTACAACTGGATGCCATTCGGGTTGTGCAATGCTCCTGCAACCTTCCAGAGGATAGTCCTTCACGTCTTTGACAACATTTCGGTGGGAAGTTTTAAAGCCTTTTTGGATGACTGATCGATTTTTCAGTAGTGAAGACGCTCACTTGGTAGTGCTGAGAGAGTGCATGGAGCGATGTCGAAGGGCCAGACTCGCCTTGAATCCACGGAAATGCCGATTTATGGTACCACAAGGGAAGTTGCTGGGCCATATTGTTTGTAAAGCTGGACTGAAAATTGACCCGAATAAGGTACGGGTAATTTTGGAAATGGAGTCGCCCATTGATGTGACGGGAGTCAAGTCCTTTTTGGGGCACATTGGATATTACCGGAAGTTCATCAAGAACTTTGCCCAACTTTCATTTCCACTGGACAAACTAACTAGAAAGGACGAACCATACATATGGGAATCGGCACAGGGGGAAGTATTCGAGGAACTCAAGACGAGACTGGTGGCAGCACCCATTCTGGCCTATCCAAACTGGAACCGAGAATTCCACGTACACGTGGACGCCTTGAACTATGCCATTGGGGCTACATTGGCTCAAGAAGGGGCACACGGGTTGGATCACGCCATCTATTTTGCGAGTCGGTTGATGTCGAAAGTCGAGAAGAACTACAGTACCATCGAGAGGGAGGCCCTCGGAATGGTCTATGTCATACAGAAATTTTGACACTACTTGCTAGCGACACCCTTCACCTTCTATGTGGACCATCATGCCTTAATGTACCTAGTAAACAAACCCATCATCCAAGGCAGGATAAGAAGGTGGCTACTGCTACTTCAGGAGTTCACGTTCACAATAATTGTACGACCAGGCAAGAGCCATGTCATTGCTAACCAATTGTCCCGGATCAGGTCCGGAGAGCCACTAGAAGAGGTGAATGACGACTTCCTAGATGCCCACCTATTCAAGATCGTAGTACTACCACCATGGTATACTGCCATCGGGGAATATCTCTCCACCTCCGTATTCCCCCAAGGCATGCCACCGGGAGAACGAAGAAAACTCGTGTTGGGGAGCCACACGTTCCAATTGATTAATGGGTTAGTGTATAAAATGGGACCCGACCAGGTGTTACGTCAGTGTGTGATGGAGGAAGAGGTGCCAAGCGTCTCGAGGGAGGCACATGAGGGGCCCGCAGGAAGCCATATGGGACCAGACACTACAGCAAGAAAAGTGTTGGTAGCAGGCCTGTGGTGGCCCACATTGTATAATGACGCGAGAGAATGGGTAGTAGGTTGTGATACGTGTCAGAGAGCGGGGAGGCCGCTGAAAAGGGACTTCGTGCCCCTCAACCCTTCGCAGGCTCAAGAATTATTCGAGCGTTGGGGGCTGGATTTTATTGGGCCACTCAAGGCCAGTCGCGCTAGGAGGTGTCGCTACATTGTGGTAGCCACAGAATATCTAAACAAGTGGGTTGAAGCGTAGGCCCTACCTGACAACTCGGCCATAAGTACAACAAGATTCATCTATGAGCAAGTTATTACACGGTATGGGATCCCTATGCAGTTGACCAATGACAGGGGTGGACACTTTGTGAACCACATTATCAAACTCCTCACTACTAAATTTAAGATTTTCCATTCACTGTCTAGCTCATATTACCCGCGAGCCAATGGGCAGGCCGAGGCTGCTAACAATATTCTCATGGGGGTAATCTATAAGTCTTGTGGTGTCGAGGGAGAAGACTGGGAAGAAAAATTACCTTCGGTCTTGTGGGCCTACCGCACAACCTACAAGGTGACCACCGACCAGACTCCGTTCCAACTCATGTACGGGCAGGAAGCTGTTGTGCCAGCGGAATTCATGGTGCCAAGCCTTCGCATTGCAGTGGAATAGACTCGGGGATATGGAGAGCTTGAGGGAGAGATTGTATGCCTTGAGCAAGCTGGACGAGAAAAGGATGATGGCACAATGGGCCACAAAGGCAGCCCAACAAAGACGGAAGGTCTGGCACGACAAGCATCTTAGGCGAATGAAGTTTACTTCAGGGCAATTAGTGTTGAAACTCAATGGGAGGAACGAAATCAAACTCGGAAAATTTAAAGTACGATGGCTAGGCCCCTTCAAGGTACGCGAGGTCAATACCAACGGGGTGATTAAGTTGTGGACACTCGACGGGAAGGAGGTGCCAGATGCTGTCAATGGGTCGAAATTAAAATAATATCACGAACAAAGGCAGGCGACCGATCTCGAATCCTCTCGAAGAAATAATCATTAAAAAAAATTTAAAAACCGTACGGTCGTACGACAGGTGACCGTACGGGCCCACAAAAAAAAGTGTGCCGTACGGTGGAGGGGCCGTGTCACCGTACGGTGGCACTCACCGAACGGTGGGTCCCATGTGTCCACCGTGCGGTAGAGCACGTGCCCCCGCACAAACTTTATATACCCCGTGCGCACACACCAGCATATCACAAAACCGTACGACGTGTAGACCAAGGAGGAAAGGAAGGAAGGATGAAGGATAGCAAAAGATCGCCATAACAGGCCGTACACCGTACACCTACAAGTCATACATAGTACGGCGAGAGCTGAAAAAGGAAACGTTGGCATTTGGAAGGAGAAAGTGGCACGTGCAAGAAGGTTAAAAAGTTATAAAAGAAGATTAAAGGAATTAATCAGGAATCAATGGACATGAACAGGAATAAGGCGGATTGGAGAAAACGGTTGCAGCCGTTAGAAGACAAGTTACAGGGAGGGCGAAGAACTTCGGAATCGAGTGGGGACATAGGCAAGCGAGTTTTGCCATCTGGTGTGTGTATTGCAGGCAGCCTTGGGATGAGTGGCACTTAGAAAAGAAAGAAACATCGTCCAAAAACCCAATCGACAAAGGACAAGGAAGAGGTAACAGTGGACAACATTGTGTTTGAGGGTCTTAATGGAATAGACTGCAGCAATTGGTGGGCAAAGACACCTCACGACGACCCAATAAAGAAAAATCTTCGCCAGGCATAGGTACATTGGGCTGTCCAAATGCTAGTTTTTTGCATAAAAGATTTTGACGTAGTTTTGCATGCCATGATTTGCACCTATGATAGACACCGCCACCAGTTTGTATTTGACTACTAGCACCAGCGGATAACTGTTTCCTTCACGGGAAGCAAGTTCAGAAGGGTGTTTGGCATACCTAGGATGAAAGGAAAAAAAAAATGATACTTCGCAAAAAATCACTCCAGACAACTGTGCCACCTTGCTACAGTCGCACCCTCCGTTACCGAACTAACAAGGACAAATACTACTTAATTAACTAGTTTTATTCTCGTACAATATTGCTGCCAACAAATATCATGAAGAGTGGAATTTACCATGCGGCTGATTTTTCACCATCTATTCAGTGCAATGAACCCATAGTTGAGTGTGCGACGCATTATGACCCACAAACCAGGATGATCAAATCTCCTAAGGGATTGGTGCTGACATACCTAGCTGAAGAGTCTATTGGGGAGGCATTTGGAATCCCTAGATATCAAGACATGCAAGAGAGAAGCAAGGAAGAGGACCAAGCTAAATTTGAAAGAAGATCGAAGTCATGTTTGACAGTTATCAATAACGAGTGGGTCCTTGAGACAAGGCGTCACCACTCTAGATTACTATTGATGTACGTTTTATCATTCAACGAACATTAGAATAAAATGTCAAGGACATTCTACCCTCTCTTGATCAAAATCACTACGTATGCCAAGATTGCACACGCGGCGACTTTATGTTGGGTAGCTTCCTTGGTCATGTATGCTGAAATACAAGGGGGACTTATGCTAAAAAATATCATTCACAAGCTAGGACTCAAACGAATTTAACAGTAGCTGCTCTCTCTCTCTTTCTTTTTTTTTATTTTTTTTATTTTCAGATTTAGACTTCCTCCAAAAAAGGGATAAAAGGGATATGGGTTTGGAGTTTCTACTCTACTCCTAGGAAATTCAAGAGACGGTGTTGATTAAGAAAAAGTAAACCTGACTTTGGTTCACCAAATGAAACAAATAGACAAAGCAGGGTGCAATCTTCAAAGTTTTGTGTTTGTTATTTTCACATCTGAAGTAAATACCATCAATCTGAACATTATATACTTAGATAGAAGTTAAGTGCCCACATAAACAAGCTCAGGCTAACTTTGCACGATGAATGAAAATCATCCACTCATCAAAAGTATGAGCAAATAGCTTTATCTTGGATCAACACTTATCAAATCTCGCATTTCATTTAACAACTTTAAGCAAATTCTAATCTATTGTGTTGAATAAAATGTAAACCATGCCAATCACTTAGACAATAGATATTTGCAAAGCCTAGAAGCACACAAGCAATTTTATTATCAAAGTGACCTCTTGCAACAATTTATCAAAAACCTCTCACTCTCCAAATGAGAGGAGGAAACCTTATATAGGCACCAAAAAGTTTTGAACGACCAAGATCAAACAATGATCAAGGGCCCAGATTGAAGAATCAAAACCCTAATTAGGGTTTCCCAAAACTCAACTAGTAAAAACAAAAGAGAACAAGACATGTGTCAAGTTGCATTTTTCAAGGAAGTGTGCATCCACTTTCCTTTTCAGAAGTTGTAAATTCAATGAATCTGGATGTGAGTGATTGTACCTCCTCCATGGTGACATGTGGCAAACTGCTAATCTGGTAATCAATCATATCCATGTCATTGGTACATGTGGCAAAGGTGCCCTCCCAATCAACGGCTTGTGTTAAGAAGTTTTCATCAATGACCAAAAAGCTCGAGACTCTTGTAAGATCATCTCTGAGAATTGGCCCAATAGAATTGAAGAAATTCCCTTGAATTTTGGCCTTCAAGTACTCTGCCCGTAGATCCTTTTCATGCACCTCATCTTTCCTTAGTACCTTAGCTGCCACAAGGAAGACCTTGTCTTGAATTCCTCGGATGATTTTCTCTATTTCTACACACTCGGACTCTATTTTCTTTAGAGATTCAACTCTGGTAGTCAAGGCAAAATACCAAGTGTTGAAATCATATATGTCACCTGCCTTGATCACCCCTCCATTAACTAAACCCTTCTTAGTAAGCCGGTTGCTGGTTTTCAAGCACAAAAATATCCTGCTCTGAATGTCTTCAAGATCCTCCCAAGTTCTAGATACATCCTGGATTTTGCTCAAGAAAGAAGAGGTGGAGTCATATGTTGATACCATAGTTGGACTACTCGCGACTCGACTCGACTCGCCAAGCCCCTAGGAAAAAACCCGGCAAAAACTCGGCAACTTAAAAACACACTTCAATTTAATAAAAAATGCATTTTTTTTGCAAAATTTAAAGAGAAGATGCATCCAATGAGTCAATAAATGATAACACAAAAGAAACAAGCTGATTCTAGATATATTTAAATGCAAAGTGTCTACAAAATTGCATCCTCATGAGGAATGTTGATGGTTGAAAGCCTGAAAGCAATATAGTAAATAGTTTTTGTAAAGCCAAAAGTAAATACATCATTACAAATTACAATTACAACTTCCTCTTCCCAGCTCTAGCAAAAACTCAGGGAGAGGTAGAACTAGAGGGTCTAGTCCTAGAATTCTACAGTGGGCATGACTGTGCCTCCTCGCTCGGTATGGTTGGCTCATCCTCCATCTTGGATGAAGCTATGTCTCCACCTACTTCTAGCACCGGCAATGAATCTTCATCCTCTTCCACTTCCTCATCAATGTCATCCAGACCAAATCCACCCCCCTCCTCCTCCATAGCCTGCATCTCCAAATCAATGATGTCAGTGTCGGAAAACAATGGAGGCTGCTCCTGTGATGTCCAATCACTATAAGGATCTATGTCATCCAAGTCAACTGGACCACCTTCTACTTCCTCTACCTTCCTTACGCGCAATCGAAGATTATATTGCATGAAGACGAGGTCACTGAGGCGTTTCTGCACTAACTTTCTCCTCTTCTTCGTGTGGATTGCTTCAAACAAGATCCAATTGCGCTCACAATTGGATGAAATGCAAGGTTGACATAAGACTCTGAGGGCAATTTTTTTGAGATGTGGGGTGTTTCCACCCCAATTTTGCCACCAAGCATCTGCAAAATAAATAAAATGGAAAAGTTAGAAAGCAAAAAGAAAAGAGAAAACATAATTTATCAATCATTTTAGATCCCAAAATCCAAATAGAAAATGTTATACTTGGGGTTTGAGTGGTTCTTCCTCTCCTAGCCAGCTGTAAAGAGAATAGCTTACCCCTTACTCTCTCATAATTTTGGAGCTCACTCACAATGAGGTCTCTCTCCTCAACATCGGGTACCATCCTCTCAATGCATGTACTGAGGCCCTCCATGACCTCTCCATTCGGTTCTGAGTAAGAACCCTCGAACTTGAAACAAGGGTTGAGGAAGTACCCTGCTGCATGAATGGGTTGGTGGAGCTGATTGTTCAACCTCCTATCAACAATTTCCCAAATGGGATGAAATTTGAGTCTATATCCCCCTTGTAGTAATTTTTGCTAGACTCCTGGCCCTATCCATGGCCTCATAAAGATATCCTATTGGGGTTTTATCCTCATCCACCAAGCGGAGAACTCGAACCAAGGGCTCTGACACCTACAATTTAAAAATACAAATTACAAAAACATTAATTAATGAAGTTACAAATTAGTAATGAGAGACTTGAATCAAGAATAATTAAAAATTAAAGTTTTGAAGTTACCTTCACAATCTCTGCAGCCCTTTGTGCAAATTGGCTTTCAAAGACTATGCATGTGACAACCTCTCCTTCAGGCTTCTTTGAATAAGGTGAGTTAAGCCACTCTCCACTCACAAATGTTTGTTTCAAAGAAGTCAATGTAGCAAGAAGGCTTTGCAACATCAAGAAAATCGTTGCAAACCTTGTTACACCAACTCTCACCAAATCTTTCTCTTGGGTGTGCTGTCTCATCAAATTTAGGACCCAAGGGTGATTGTAAATATATTTGGTGATCCTCCTTGCATCTTCAGTCACCCACTCAAGCTTTCCTATGTCCTCCAAAAGAAGGTCAAGGACATGTGTTGCACAAGGTGTCCAAAAAAGAGTGGGGTGCCTCTCTTGGAGGATTCTTCCTACAAAAGAAGTTATTCTTAAGAAATATGCAACCAAGTAAAACCAAGCCACAACAAATGAAAATATTACTAATGCCTAAAGGTGATAATTCAAAAGGATTCTACCTGCTAACACATATGCTGCTGCATTATCTGTGATGATTTGCACCACATTCTCTACCCCCACCTCCATGACAACATGCTCCAACATTCCAGCTAATGTTTCTGCATTTTTCACCTTGCTGGAGGCATCAACAGATTTCAAGAACACTACATTGTCCTTGAAAGCAACCAAAAAATTGATGATGGTGCGGTTCTTGCCATCTGTCAACCCATCACAAAGAATGGTGGAGCCATAATTTGCCCATTCAATTTTTTGTTCCGCCATCACTTCTCTTGCCTTAGCAATTGCATTTATGAGCAACCTGCAAGAGCAAAGTGAAATTAGGTCTTAGTACACAATTTTGATTTAATAAACAAGAAATCTAAAAAATAATTAAAAATGAAATCAAGTGGACTATGTAGTAATTTACTAACCTCCCACTCAAATCCTTGCGAGAAGGGGCCTTGTACCCCTTTCCTACAACTGTCATAGCGGTCACCAAATTCAACCAATAAGGATTGTCCACCACATTGAATGGAACGTTGTTGAAATACCAAAAATCAGCTGCTGCAATGTCGGTTTTCTCATGTGCCTCCCTATTCCATCGAGTGGCCTCTAATGATGGTTGTGCTCCAAGTGTGTTCCTGGGCACAAAATAATCACCGATGGACCCTGATCGTGATGATGCAACAACACCATGTAGTCTACTAGAGGAAGCAAAAGCGATGGGCAAGGTGGTGGTGGTTTGCAGATAAGTGGGCCACGCCGAGAGCCCACTATGCCCTCAAGTGCTTCTTGGTCCTCTTCAATGTCAATAGAAACAGCTTGAGATTCAGCTATGGCTAATCTCATGGCTAGCTTTTCCCTCTCTCTTTGCAATTTCTTCTCTTCCCCAGCTGCAAGTAGGGCATTCATTTGTCTTTTTATTTCTTCATTGGTCCCAGGGCATGCTCTAGCATCATGCCCATCTATTCTCGCAAGGTGGTATTTGAGGCGGTTGATGCTTCCATGAAGTATTTTCTCTCACTTTATGCATATAACTGACCCAAGATCGAGTCCCTCATAGGAATACCTCCATGCCCCATCTAAAGCACCTTTAGGACGGCTGCCTATATATCCAGATGGGCATGGATCTAGTGGCTATTCCTCCCTTGCCATGATTAATGCTTACTTAACCTACACATACAAAGTGAAAAAAAGAATTTAACTTTCTAGTTAAACAATTTAGCAAACTATCTACATTAGTTTAAATAAATTTAGACTTCATTCAAAGTTTTAAAAGAAAAATATTAGGGTTTGAATTTTTTTTTGAAAACTAGAGATTCCTCAAAAACATTGTGAAAAATTCAACAAAACTTGTCAAATCTAGTGTTAAATCTTGTGCAAATAACTTAGAAAGGATTTAGACTACTTATGAATGATTTCTAATTCATCTAAATGCAACAAAAAATAAACAAATTGTTTTAAAAAAGCATAGAAAAAAACAAAAAAACTAACCTGGGAATCTGATTTTCTTTGAAAAATCACCTCAAATCCCCTTCAAATCCACTTGAAATGAGAAAGAATAGCTTGAAATCTCCTTGCTGGTCACTCTTCCCCCTTCTCACCAAAAAACCCAGCTCAAAAAATGAAATGGCATGAACTTTTGACGTTTTTTTCTTTTGTGCTGGCGTGACTGAGTTTTTGGTTCGGACTCGCCAATTTTTTGCCAAAACCTCGGCGAGTTTTTGGGGCGAGTAGAAGTGGTAAATACTCGTCTGGCCCAAAAACCCAATGAGTTTTTAGTAGAAACGGGACTCGCTTGGACTCGCCTAAACTCGGCGAGTCCGAGTCTGAGTCATGCTCGCCAAGTCTCTGGGACTCAGACTCGGACTCGTCCAAGTCTGGCGAGTTTGGCTCAAACTCGCCAAACTCGGCGAGTCCTGAGCCCCAAATTTGGCTACTAGCTGGGTTAGTAAAATGACAAAAAAAATACATTTTAAAAAGTTTTTTTTTGAATGAATGGTATTGTCTTTGTTCACTACAACCTTCGCCTGAGAATGAGAAAAATTAGGGTTACAACATGTCAGCCAATAGAAAAATAACACCCGACACCTTTATTAAATAATAAGTTTTTTTGGCCTCGCGGGGCGCTGCCCCTCGACCCCACCCTGTATCGCGACAGGGAGCGCACAAGGGGCGTTGCCCCCAAACCCTCGTAAAAAAATATGGGGGGAAACTGCGTCAATAGAAGTAGGGAAAATTTAAGCTCCGAATCTGACATTGATTGGATCGACCGGGTAGATATAGAGGCTGAGACTGTAGCCATGGCAGAGGAGGAGCAGAGAGCACAAGCACAGACAGGAGATTCAGAGGCAGATAGTGACACGGATGTTCTTGGTGTTGGTGAGCATGGCATGGTGTCACGGGGAGTGGCTATGGCTGTCGAATCATCCAGGACCTACCTTAGATGCCTTCGCAGGGGGCCAGGGTGGGAGGGTGCAGGCTCCTTTGAGCCATAGGCTTGTAGTTGTATTTACCTTTGGTATTTGTATGAAACATTTGATGATGATCATATGATGACATGGATTTTTTATTCCATGAGTTTTGTAATATTGTATATATTTGACAATATTTATATATCTATGTTTGTTATTTCCTTCAGCTACAATTTGCATTTATGCTTATGTGATTGATGTATACTTGTGTATGTAATCAAATGAGACGAGTTTGATGATGTTATTGTGTCTTTAAGATGTATTCAATAAAGGGTGCCTGAAACAAGTTTTAAATCTTTAAAAATCTCTAAATTTCTTGAGTTTTTCACTTTCTCGAGTCTAGCCGAGTCTGGAGCCGAGTTTGACGCCGAGTCCCGAGTCCGAGTCCGAGACCCGTTTCTTTGGTTTTTACTACTCGCCGAGTTTTCGGTGAGTAGTCCATCTTTGGCTGATACTAAATTTTTAACCATTATATCAACATGTTCTGTGGCATCCGAGGTACATCCTTTAGCCTCTTTGAAATTTGTTCTCATATCTTCATAGTCCTTCATGAATTTTTGTGGAACAGGCAAGGGTTGAGCATTTGCTACCTCCTTTCGATCAATGGGGTTTGTCAAATGCTGGACATACCTCTTCCATTGCTCATTTTCAGCTTCCAGCTTCTTTCTCTTTTCAACTTCCTTGTTCAACCTCTCCTTGAGAGTATTGCAAAAGTCATCAAATTCTTGGACTTCCTGAAGTTTGGTAGTCTAACCCAAACTTACGGTGGTTATTTCATATTCTTTAGGAGTGATATCATCCTGAGCTTTATCAACTTTGGGTACTGCCACCTAGACTGATCTGAACCTCGCAGTGCTCCTTTGAATCAAAGAAAACCTCTTTGCTGGTTTGGATAGCTTCTTTTCATTTGGCTTATTCAATTCAGCCAAGAGTGTTGTTGTATTATCCTCCCGATGAACTATTTCAGTTTCTTTGACCTTCATTCTCTCTTTTAACCAATTAGGGATGGTTGATTGCTCCATGCCGTTGTCGTCAAAATCATCATCTATTCATTTTAGTGCAGAGATTATGCCATCTAGGAATCCTCCCTCAGGTTCAAGGTTCTCCTTTCCTACAACTTTGGGGTGAATTGGTTCTTGATTTGGCTCGTCAATGATAGGAGAAGGAAACTCCATCCCATTGCCTACCATTTCACTATTTATCTCTTGTTCAATTAAAATTCTGACTAGAGCTGTAGATGAAGCATTGATAGTTGAGTGGCCTTCATTAGACTTTTGCAGCCTACTTACATCCTCTTCACTAGCAACTTTCTTTCCTTTCACTTTTATTGAATTCTCTGTTGGCTCCTTTCTCTTCCTCAAACCTACACTTTTGGGTCCTTTGGGATTTGTAGACGTCCTACCATGATTTGAAGACAAGGACTCATCAGTACCCATGAGATCATAAGTGAAGGAGACATTCTTCGCTCTTAGCTCTTTTTGTTTTCTGAGCCACCCACCATTTTGAATATTCAATCACGGGTCTCATTAGATCACCCAAGTTGGCTCTATCAGAATCTGACCAATCTACTAAGGCAAGAGGTTCATTCTTCAAGTTAGCATAGTGCAATTGTTCATACTCATTATCTTCCTCAATTTGATCTACTACACAGAAAACTTCAGAAGATCCAATCAAACTGAGTGGGATTCTGGACCAAAGTCTCCTTCTTACTTCAAAGTTGTTGGCCCAATAGTCTTCAAGGTTCGGCCTGTGCTCAAATTTTACTCCATTCACTATTCCCATTTGGTGGAAGGGATCAAAATAGCTCCTTGACTGATCCTGTAGGAATGGATACCACTAAAATTCCTTGTCTGCATGTGTAGCAGCCTGAGCAGATGGACAAGACTCCAACCCATTTCCAATATTGAGGGGAAAAGATGCTCCTATCTTCTGCTTACCCCTTTGTACAATCATGAAAGTTTCTAGCTATCTTACCACTTCGAGCAAAATCATCTTATTCGTAGGATACATAGGGAGTCTATATGGAGCACCGACGAATCCTTGAATTTGTAAATATGTAAATCTGGGATATTGGATATACCAATATTCGAATCTGCTAATCAAATCCTTTGACTCTTGAGAAAGTCTCTGATGTAAGCCTCCCTGAAGGGTCCTTGTGATGTGCATGAGAAAGGTGTCATTGACCCTTTTGAAGTGATACTTCTCTTCCAGGTGCAATTGTGGGTAGCAATCATATACACTAAACTGATTCTCCTTGTTACCCACCATCCCTCTGCAAACTTGGCCTTTGTATCTGTAACTTCTTGCCAATGAATATATTAGGTAGGAACTCATGTAGAAGGTCCTATTCTTCTCCAAATTTCTAAGTTGATCATCAAGATTGTCATTGATGATCTTAGCCCAGTTAATCAGTTTTACACCTGTTGTAATCTCGTGGATAAAGTAGTACATCCATAGTTCAAATGAAGCACCCTGCGGCTTGCCCATGACTCTATTCAACAAAACAATAAGATCACCATAGTCTTCTTTGAAGTAGGGTCCGAGAAGGGTCTCGGGCATCTTTGACACACTTTTCCCTGGCTTCTCCAACCATGAATGGTTGATATTGGCTTCGTACTCTTCAATGTTGTCCTCATATAATTTAGTCGCCTCCTCTCTTGTTTTATAGACTATGTTGTGGTATTCAGGAATACCGAAGGCTTCTCTTATTGCTACTTCTCCCAGATAGGCCAACACTCTCCCATCCGGAGCTACAATCTCTCTCTCCAAGGGGTTGTAGTGTTTGAAACACTCAGCAATGAGCTCATTACATTGGACTGCCGGAAGGAATCCAGCAGCCTGTACTATCCCATTTCTCATCATTTTTCGAGCAATCAGAGTGGATAATTGCCTGTCTGTGCCATGCATTCTTTTCTTGAACACTCGAAGGTTGATATGTTCAAGGTTGGTGTCCCCAACCTTCTTCCATTTTGAATTCATCTTGGATTCTGGAGGAGAATCCTTGTCTACTTGGAATTTTATCTGGACTTTTCTTGATGATCAGGCTTCCAAGGTCATCCAAAACCTGCAAAATTAGAGGTTTTGGTAGCTAAGTGAAGTCTGATTTTTCAATTCTTTCAACACTTAGTGTCTTTGGACAGGTTTTTAACACTTAGATTTTCTGAAAATTCTTGTGAAAACCTCAAAATGCGGATTACCTTGAAAGCTTCGGGACTGATTTTAATCAAAATCAGACCTGAAAACGAAAATATAAGTCCCAAATTCCACTAAGTATGCTTTAAAATTAGATTCAAAGGGCAGAAAAATGAGAGAGAAGGAGATTGTAACAAATTAATTCTCTCTCTAAAAAACTTTGAAAAATCAGGTCAAGAAACCTGATAATCTGCCTTAGAAGCCCAATTCACCTTCAAAAATAAGACAAGAAAGAGGAAAGAAGGTGCTGTTTGTCTTATCTGTGATTGCACTTGAAATATTGTTGAAATACTCTTCAAAACCTTCAAAATCCACTTCAAATCTGTGTGAAACTCTTAAAAACTTGTTGAAAACTTTAAAACCTGCCAAGAAAAACCTCTCAAGAGCTCTCTCAAGTTCGAACTTCATTATGAATAAAATGAAAGAATGAGAGGCTATTTGTATATAACCTCAAGAAGTTCGAATTTTTAATTAGAAACATAGTAAATCATTCCCAATTCGAACTTGTTTTGTTTCCAAATTTGCTTCAGTCTTTGAAATAGAAAAGAAAGTTGCTATTTTCATTTTCAGTTGAGTCCGAATCCTTTGGGAAAGTTCTGATTTCAATTTTCAGTTCCATCAGAAAGTTTCTAATTCGAGTTTGAGTTCATGAATTGAACTCTATCTTTGATTTCTTTCAATTTTGAAACTTTCTAAAAAACTCTTTCCTAGTTCGAACTTGATCAAATCTCTTTGACAGCAAGGCATATTTTATTCAAATTTCTTTCCTTCTTGTTTCCTTGGGCCGACTTGGTAAGATTCTTTCCATGTTGCAATTGATTCTCTTCTTTATGAGGGTGGACTTTGCAAGGTTCTTTCCCAAGTAGGAGGGCGGACTTGATGTGACTTGCACCCCTTTACTTACTATTTCCACACACTTCTAGGTGGATTTCATATGAGCTGTTCACCTCCAACTTGCTATTTTATTAACCTCTAGGCGGACTTCATCACACCTTTGCACCTCTTGTTAAGTTTTATGATCAGATTAGATAACACAATAATTCACACAAATGCACAGATATTACCCTGAGAAAACCTTCCTCTTGAAGGTGAAAAACCCAGCAATGAAATATGTCTTTATTATCTCAATTATATTAAGAGACTTTACAAAGAATTTGCTTCACTCTTGAAGCTATATATGAACGACAACAATTCAATATAGAGAATATACGATCTCTTATAGAGAATATACGATCTGCAATAAGGAATTGGAACTCCTTAGTTGATGCTCAACTTGCTCTAGATAGTCTTCTATCTGCTGTAGAATATCAACGAACTGCTAAAGAATACTTTCGAACTGCAAGTAGGGAGAACACGATCTGCTTGAATGTCTTAATCGATGCCTTCAAAGAGAGAGAGAGTCGAACTATATATACCCGTTCATGAATGATGCCAATCAACACGATTCCTCCAAGGGTGGCAATCATGTCTCTTCATTGGAGATTAGTTGTACTTTAATCAACACGTGTTTAAGTTAACCATAGGCCACGTCTTCTAATCCAATGAGTGGCTGATTACACTTAAACATTTTTATAACCACAAATATCGGTGAGCCCATAAGACGATGCAATTATAAATTGATCCACAAAAATGTCTAAGGCCGAAATTGGATTTGCACAGTCAGTTTAAGGAAGAATCTGACCGATGCTATAAACATTAACACTCCCTCTTAGCTAGGGAGGATTTCTTCTCAATGTAAGAGTCACGTAGTGACATCCATCATGGTTACTTCCAGAGGGTGAATAAACATGAATGCTTCGTCATGGAGTCTCTCACATGACATCCACCATACCTACTCGCAGAGGGTGGATCCACCATACCTACATGCAGAGGGTGGAACAAGGGCTGGAACCTCAAACTTCTCTCATACAGAAGAATGCACAACAAGGGCTAATACCTCAAATTTCTCTCACAGAGAAGAAAGCATAACAAGGGTTGATACCTCAAACTTCTCTCATAGAGAAGAATGCATAACAAGGGCTTGCACCTCAAACTTCTCTCACAGAGAAGAATGCATTATAATACAAATGAGGTAATTACTGATGTTGAGACTCCCTCTCGGCAAGAGCTTCATTTTCCACAATTCCAAGCTTGTCTCGAAAATCCACAAATTTCACTTTCGCAAGAGGCTTGGTGAAAATGTCAGCCGTCTGTTCCTCAGTACAAATGTATCTCAACTGAACAACATTCCTTTGTACCATATCTCTGATATAGTGGTACTAAATCTCTACATGCTTCGTTCTGTCATGAAATACTGGATTGACTAAAAGCTTCACACAGCTTTGGTTATCACAATGTATGATGGTAGGCTCCAATGATTGACCAAACATTCTTGCAAGGAGCTTACGAAGCCACACTGCTTCGTGAGTTGCTACACATGTTGCAATGTATTTTGCCTCTGCAGTGCTCAGAGCTACTGAAGACTGCTTCCTGCTACACCAGGAAATCATAGCAGATCCCAAACTGAAGCAACAACTAGAAGTGCTCTTCCGATCAGTAACACTCCCTGCCCAATCAGAATCAGAATATCCTTCAAGAATCAGGTCCATACTGGAAGAGTATTTCAAGCCATATCCAACTGTATCACACAAGTATCTCAAGATATGCTTGACTGCAACTAGATGTATCTATCTAGATTCACTCATGAATTGACTAAGTGCACTCATTGCATAACAAATATTTGGTCTAGTGTTAACTAGATACATCAGGGACCCAATCAATTCCCTGTACATAGTAGGGTCCTCAGGATCTGAACTAGTTGCAGTTTCCCTTAATTTCTTTAAGTTAGTTTCCATGGGTGTGGACATAGATTTACAATTTGTCATTCCAAATCTCTTCAAGATATCGATGGTGTATTTTCCTTGGCTTAGGATAATCCCATTGGGCCTCTGCCACACCTCCAACCCTAGAAAGAAGTGCATAAGTCCTAAGTCCTTCATCTCAAATTTGGAAGTCAACTCCTTAACTCTATCAATGAGATGATCTTCTCCGGTAACAAATAGGTCATCAACATAAAGTACCAAGATCAACATATCACCATTGAATACCTTGAAGTAAAGGTTTGGATCAGCATCATTCTTGCAGAAACCCAAACCCACTAAGTATATGTCAATTCTTTCATACCAAGCCCAAGGAGCCTGTTTAAGACCATATAAGGCTTTCTTCAATTTACACACATGAGACTCTTTCCCATGAATCACGAACCCCTCAGGTTGCTCGATGTAGACTTCTTCTTCAATCACGCCATTGAGAAAAGCAATCTTCACATCCATCTGATGCAACTTCCATCCCTTAGCTGCTGCAATAGCAATGATGGTTCTAATGGAAGTATAGCGAGCAATAGGGGCAAATGTTTCTTCGTAGTCTATTCCCTCTTGTTGTGAGAAACCACGAGCCACAAATCTAGCCTTGTACTTTTCAATGTTGCCATCAGCTGCATGTTTTATCTTGTACAACCACTTGGAAGATACAATGGACTTCCCTTTTGATCTAGGCACAATATCCCACACATTGTTCTTGAGAAGGGATTCATACTCCTCATCCATTGCATCTTTCCAAACTTGTTGTTTTGCGGCTTCCTCTACACTAGAAGGTTCAGACTCAATAAGATTACAAATTAATGCAACATAACTAGAAAATCTTTGTGGTCTTTTGCTTTCTCTGAATGTTCCTCTAGGAGCGACAAACTGTTCTGCTTCCTGCATAGTGTTTCGCGCTCAAAGAGGTCTCTCTCGAGACACAACAATATCTCTGGGCCCATTAGTGGGATCCAAGGGTTCAATTGGATCATTACTCACATCAGGTTCTGTAGTCTCCCTCTCAATCTCAGGAACATGATCAACATCCATGTCTCGAGGAGTTTCATCATCTATCTCCATGCATGAGCCCTTTGATTTCCTAAATGCAACATCTTCCTCAAATGTGACGTCCCTGCTAACCTCTATTTGCTTCTGTCCAGGAATGTAAATACAGTAGGCTTTGGAGGTTTCACTGTAGCCTACAAATATTCCTCTCTTGCCAGAAGGCTCCAACTTGGTTCTCTTATCCTTGGGAATATGAACATACACAGGACAACCAAATATTCTCAGGTGGCTGATATCAGGCTTGATACCTAAGAAGACTTCTTCAAGAGTCATATTTTGTAATATCCGATGAGGACATCTATTTTGAACATACACTGTTGTTCTAGAGGCTTCTGCCCATAGAAAAATCTGAAGGTCTTGATCATCAATCATAGCTTTTGGAGCTTCAACTATAGATCTGTTTTTTCTTTCAGCAACCCCATTTTGTTGAGGGTTGTAAGGAACACAAAACTCCCTCTTGATTCCTGCCTCAATACAGAAATCACGAAAGCTACGCGAGGTGTATTCACCTCCATTATCAGACCTTAAAGTTTTAATTTTCTTTCCAGATATATTTTCTACAAGAACTTTAAACTCTTTAAACCTACCTAGAACTTCATCAGACTCTTTAGACCTTAAGAAATAAATCCAAGTCTTCCTAGAGTAGTCATCTATAGAAGTTACATAATATAAACATCCGCTTAGGTATGGAATTGACATTGGACCACATAAATCTGAATGTACAAGATCTAGTATTTCTTTAGACCTACTTTCACTGCTATGAAAAAGACTCTTAACATTTTTACCCATAGCACAACCTTTACAAGTACCATCATTTACATGAATAAGTTTAGGAATACCTTTTACCATCTTTTCCAAAGATGGAAGTGCCTTGAAGGGAAGATGTCCAAGTCTTTTGTGTCAGAGTTCGTTGGAACTGGAGGAATCATGAATAAGAGCTTGAACTGGGAGAGTGGAGAGTTTGTATAAACTCTCATGACGATTTCCGATCGTACGAGCAGTTTTGATACCGGAGTTCTTAGGCCAAGCAAGAACTCTTCCTTCAGAAAATGCAATTTGATAACCCTTATCCTCGAAGGCTGAAATAGACACAAGGTTCCTTTTGATCCCTGGTACGAACAATACGTCACTTAGGTGTAGAGAAACTCTAGATTCAAGTTTTAGAGATGTAGCACCAACTCCTCTTACAGCATAGCGAGCATCATCCCCAATAATGACTTGAAGATGTGATTCCTTTTCCACTAGATCAAAAAGGTGCTCCCGATGACCGGTGATATGTCGAGAGGCTCCACTATCAATTAACCATGTATCACTATCTGTATGACCATTGCTTGATAATTCTGATATGAAAAGAAAACCATTGGAGTTATCTTCATTCTCCTTCTGAGATGATACTTCATTGATGTTTGCTCCTTGATGATTAGGTCTTGTCAAACAATCCTTTGCAAAGTGACCAAACTTGTCACACCTAAAACACTAGATGTGAGAGAGATCTTTCTTCCTCTTCCTAGAATGAGGTGCAGAATCTGATTTGAAATCTTGTTCTTTTTGAAGTTGCCCTTCTTCCAATACTTTCATTTCTTGGTAGATTGAGTGGCAAGAACATGTGTATCTTAATTTTGAGAACTCTTGACGATTCCTCTGGCAGTCAATCTTGATTCTTCTTGAATACTATCTGCACAGATTCGATCAAACTTAGGTAATTTTGACCTTCCACTTATGCTTTGGATAAATGGCTCCCATGATTGAGGTAGACCATTCAAGGCTAGCATAACAAGGTCTTTATCTAGTACTTGATCCCCAATTGCGCATAGTTGATCTCTCAATTCTGAAATTTTCATGAAGTAGGTGATGATTGAATCTCCTTTCGCCATCTTCACTTGGTGGAGTTGCTGCCTCAAGGCAAGAGCCCTACTTACGTTGTTAATCTCATATAAATCCTCCAAGGTCTTGAACATATCTCTTGCAGTTGTCATCTTGGAGATGAGAGGCACCAAGTGATCCCTCACGGAGTCGATGAATATCTTCTTTGCCTTGATTGCATTCTTCTTGAATTGTGGTTTCTCCTCATGATCTTCTGGTTCAGATAAATCTTTTTCCTCTATGAATTGAAGAAGATCATTCTCTTCAAGTGCAATGAGCACTCTAAACTTCCATGAGGTGAAGTTAGATGCGCCTTCAAGTCTATCTTCGACTTTAAGACCGTTTGACCATTTTTCGAGAGAATACTTAGAAGTTATTTAGAATCTGATCATGATCTTCTTTCACCGTGGCTATGATTCCATGTTAAGTTTTATGATCAGATTAGATAACACAATAATTCACACAAATGCATAGATATTATCCTGGGAAAACCTTCCTCTTGAAGGTGAAAAACCCAGCAATGAAATATGTCTTTATTATCTCAATTATGTTAAGAGACTTTACAAAGAATTTGCTTCACTCTTGAAGCTATTTATGAACGACAACAATTCAATATAGAGAATAAACAATCTCATATAGAGAATATGTGATCCGCAATAAGGAATCAGAATTCCTTAGTTGATGCTCAACTTGCTGTAGATAGTCTTCTATCTGCTGTAGAATATCAACGAACTGCTGAAGAATGCTTTCGAACTGCAAGTAGGGAGAACATGATCTGCTTGAATGTCTTAATCGATGCCTTCAAAGAGAGAGAGTCGAACTATATATACCCGTTCATGAATGATGCCAATCAACACAATTCCTCCAAGGGTCGGCAATCATGTCTCTTCATTGGAGATTAGTTATACTTTAATCAACACGTGTTTAAGTTAACCATAGGTCACGTCTTAATAGCCACGTCTTATAATCCAATGGGTGGCTGATTACACTTAAACATTTTTATAACCACAAATATCGGCAAGCCCATAAGACGATGCAATTATAAATTGATCCACAAAAATGTCTAAGGCTGAAATTGGATTTGCATAGTCTGTTTAAGGAATAATCTGACCGATGCTATAAACATTAACACCTCTTACATAGCGGACTTCGTGAAAGTTGTGCACCATGTTCAATCTTCTTCAAGGCGGACTTCATGACCACTTTTCTATTTTGCAAACTAGTCCTAGGCGGAGTTTGTGAGGCTTGTTCCCCATGAAGGGCGGACTTCAACAAGACCATGACCATGTGATTATCAAGAACATCCTTGTTGGGCGGACTCGGAAGAACATCCTCCCCATGATAGCCAGATTTGTAACCTTTCATATCTCATCCAATTTTACTCCAATCATCTTGAAATTTTCAAATCACACATCATCATGCTTTTAAATCCTTTCAAGCTCCACAATTTTAGGAACTTGACTTTTTTGAACAAAATTTGAATTTTGGAGGACATTCTTGATCATTTTCACTAAAACTTTGAGCCATAAGTGCAAACCCTAGATCTCCTTTCCAAAAATAGAAAAAAAGAAATATTCCCTAAAAAATAGGAAAAACTTTCTAAAAATAGCCATTTCAGGGATTGTGCTTAAAGTGCCAAAACGAAACTTCCTAAAAAATAGGAAAAAGCGAAAAAGCAAAACTTTCCAAAAATAGAAAGTTGTCCAAATTGACCCAAATCAATTGCAATCTTCGTCTTTCAGACTTTCTAGGCACACTAAGGGTGTCAATACTTTGTTCTGACCATGGTTTGCTCAAACTGACTTATGACTTCCCAAAACTTAGACCCTTCGAAACTGGCAAAATTGGGGTCGGGAGGTTGCAAGGCTCTAACAAAACCCTAAAAAGCGAAAACAAGGAGGGTCCCCATTCTCAATGGGGTGATGTGTGAAAAAGGTCACAATAGTTACCCAAGAGACTCTTATGCTCAGACTTTAAGGAGTACTGTGATTTGATATTTCTACTAAACTGTCATGGGAGCACCTCAAGGGGCACTATTTGAGACATGAATGTATTATTTTATTGAAGAGATAGCAAGAGGACAGTGATGATCAACTAGGCGAAGATTATAAGTGACAACTTAGACATCCAGTTGAGGAGTTTGGAGAGAACAAGGACATTCTAAATGACTTCCTACCTGGTCTACATGCTTGCAAGACATAGTTTACAAATGATTGATATGCAAGGGCAAAGTTGGGAATGGGCCTAGACAATATAGAGTGTATGAGTGCTACCCACAACTCCATCTGCATGAGATTGAACATTATAGGAGGGTGAACGATGCTTTCACCATGCACATCACAAGGTTGCTGCAAGGCGAAATACATAAACAATTGTCTAAAGAGGCAACGATGCTCATTGAGAAGTACAGATCATGGTATATCCAATTTCCTACTTTCACATACGCAAGGATTTAGGAATTCACGTCAGAACCATACAATCTTCCTAGGTATCCGATAGATAAATGGTGTTACTTGAGGTAGTGAGGCAACTCTTAGAGTATGATTTCATCCAGAAGGTGAAGCACAGGAAGGAGATTACTTTTCCTATCATGATTGGGAAGATGATGCAGGTATGCCCCACCGCAGCAGCAGTAGAGACAATTAATGAAGAATTGGAATTCTTTCATCTTGGAATCTATAGAGGCAAGGATCGATTCTATCCATTTCAGAGAAATGTAATGATTAAGGGAGGGAATTTTCTACACATGATTGACATCGAAGACTATTGGGATAATCTCATGGATGAGTTCGTAGTTAGAAGGAAGATGTGGTCATGGATGTCAGTGGACTTCATGAGGAAGTGTAACTTCTTCTCTATTCTAGATCAGGTGTAAGATGATGGGGATCACATCCATCCACAGTATGCAAAGGAGAAAGACAAACCTATCATGTTGCCTAGTTGGTCGCAACCTAAGTTGATAGATTTGAATATTTTGATGAGAGATGTAAATGATTACTTAAGGGAATGGATAGACAAGTACATTAATGAGTTGAGAAAACTAAAGGTCACCCTCACTGATGAGAAGATGAGAAATGAGGAGTCCTCTCTCAATGATGATGAAACGACAATAAGCAATGTTAAAACACACAATGATGAGGAGAGTCAAGCTCCCTAAAGAAGGAAAGGTATGCCTGGAGGATCACAAACAAAAGGTAAGGAGATTGTTAGCCAGGAGTCAAGGCAAAATAAGCATAAGTCTAACACTCCTCAATCTACCATGAGTTCCTCATCTGTGAAGGAGAATGATATGACAGAGAAGGACAATGAGTCCGAATAGGGGCCTGACATGGAAATCCCACTAGAGAATGATCAAGACATGCATGCATCAACACAATCGACACCACATGAAGATGATGAAGAGCAGCCAGGTCTCCCACAATTCAACTTGAGGTTCATTTGGGCAATGATGTGGTGGATTTGACTAAGGAGAAGGAACGGAAGATGAGTTTATTTCAGCCTTGAGAGGACTTGATGAAGATCAACAACGCAAAGATGGGATGGAATTCTCTATAGTTCCCGATTGGTTGTTGAGTAGCATGGAGAATAAGAAAGTGATAGAGGCATAGCCCGCATAATATATTGATGACTTCCTAGCCAAGATTGGTAAGGAAAAAGAGAAGAAGAAAGCCAAGATGTTCTCTAGAATTACTAGAGATGATATAGGAGCATGCATTGCACAAGTGGTTGTACCGATAGGTGATAACACTAGAGATGCCGTCACTCCCATGGATTATCAATTTACCACAATTGACCTTGGACCTATTACAAAGAAGCAAGAGTTTCAAGAGCTCGATGATACCATCAAGGCAATTGAAGCAGACAAAGCTATAGAAAAGAAAGATGTTGGAGATTGAGAATAGGAGATTCAAGGAGTACATTGAAGGGATGAATTCCCTAAGGCGTAAGGATCCTACCTTTGTCTCACCCATTTCTATTGCCCATGGATCCCCTTTTGATCATGAGGCAATGAGGAATACATATTAGGAAGTTAGAAAATGGATAGATGTTTCAAGGCAAGCGGATGATTTTCTAGCTCAATTCATCCAAGCATATGATAAGACAACCATGCTCATATTTAGGATGCAATACTTGGAGGGAGTATGGGAAGATTTCCAACCAGTGCAAGAAAAGACTATTCCTTGCCTCAAGGTGTTGAAGTGGATTCCTATTTCTACATTGATCCAGGAGGGAGTTGTTCAGGAAGGTAATGTGTATGATTTCCATGGTTGGTATTGTTCTTTGGCCATGAGGAAATCAGTGCTTGATCATGCAAAGCAGGAGTGCATGGAGATGGAGGGATCAATTCAAGAGATACTGTAGAGGCCCCTTTGTCCTCTATGCCAATTATTCTTAAATATTGAATGCAATTGTAAATTTTTTTTTGGTTTTGGTTTACTGATTTTTTCGCTTTTTCATGAGGATTTTGACATATAAAGTAAATGCAACATATACAAATGCTCATCAAATTGAAAATCAACTGAGTTACATTCAGCTTGCAAGAATTACGAAGATATAGCCTTGAATCAAGAGTTTGGAGACTTTTATTGAATTTGAAACCAAAAAAGCAACTATAACAATCATAAAGAACCTGATCTATATAGGCGATCTGCTGCAATAATCTCTTATTTTGCTCCCCAAATTGCAGCGCTGGCCTTCCAACGATGAGATGCCTCCCTTATTGATTGGTGTGGAATTTATTAACCCTTGCAAAAATCGCTGCCTACACATGGAGCGCCCAGCTTGCAGCTGTAGGTATTCAATGTAGCTGTACGGCTGCCTTGGATTTGCTGCCAATAACCTTTCAAATGCTGCTCAGAAGTATTTCTTCAATCTGGTTCAGAAAACTAATTAAAACTTTGTGAAATGATTCCCAATCTGCACAATATTGACCTCTGGATGAAGACAATCCAATGAGCAAGCTTCAGTTGGTATTGCACAACCTCAGTATGCAAAACAATGAAGAATGATCATTCTCCAAAGTCTGAAAACTCTGACAATCTGCAGAAACCCTCGTTTTCCACAAACTCCAAAGCTCACATGAAGACAAGAGAGAAATTCTCAAATCATTATGAATCGATTTTCTCTTGCAAACCTTATATCTCCCTCATGAAGTTCGATTTCCTCTAAAAAGCATTTTAACATTTGAACTAAGGAAATCATTTTAATAATTCATTAAATGGAGCATTTGATATTAACTACTCAACTGTTCCCCTTTCATGATGAATAGACCCTCAACATTAAGTTAAATTATAAAGTTAGATTATAACTTTATAATAAGCCTTTTAAATGTCTTAATATTAATTTGGTCACCAAAATATTAATAACTCCCAAAATACTTAACATTTTGCTATGCCGTCTGAAATTGGGAGTCCACCCTGCTATTCCCCATGTGACCATATGTTCCTACTAAAAATAGAAAGGGTCCGTCTTGATCAACCGAATACTTACTATAAATAGTAAGTATAGCAAAACAAGTCCAAATGATGCCAAACGAAAACCAAACCGAACCATATTGAATCCTGAATGAAGATGCCAATTGAAGAAGACCCTCTATCCACACTCATTAGCCTACGAGGGTCAAAATGATAGGCTAATCTACCCTGATGTCTGATGTCAACTAGAAGGAGACATCACAGATACAGTCTAATATCCTCACTTCTATTGAAGAATTATTGGGACATGATGTCCATGCTCCCTGCAGTTTGAATTTGGAAGAGTTAAGGGAGAAGATGAAGTTTATATACTTCAAACAATTGGAATCCATAAGGAAGAATCAGCTAGATGACTTGGTTGATCTCATGATTCACATCAACAACTTGCAGAAGCTTATGCCGGATTGGGAGAGCATTTTCGATGATTTCTTTGATGCCTTGGATGTGATTGATTTGTAGCAAGAATGTCTACCCAGTGTTACGATGGAGGAACTCAACTCAGTCTTAGCTAGATTCATTGAGTATGTAGCTAGAGAGAGGGATGCGGGCCAAAATCTTGTAGAAAATTCCCTACTTGATGACTAGGTGCCATCCCATTAGATCTCCTTTTTTTATTCCACTTTTTGATGTAAACTATAATTAGGGCAATGTTGGCATGATTTCGGCCCTTGATTCTAAATGAATCTCGGCCATTCATTTCAATTGGAGACTCTATATAAACCCATTTGCCTCTCATTTGTAAGGGGGAGATTTTGGAGAATTGTCCACTATATGGTGCAAGTTTGAATTTAATCATTGAAGTTTGGTGATTTTATGAGATTTTGAAGCATTGTGTGGTTGTCATGCCTCCAACATTTAGATTAGAATTTGTTTTAAGTATTTTTAGTTGAATGAAAGAAACTGTTGAATGCATTTGAATGAAATTCGTTTATCCATACCACTAGCTTCTTACTAATTGTGAGTTTGCCTTGTGTGGTAAACTGAAATTTGAAATCGAACTTAACTTCAATTTGTGCTTGCACGTTGATAGGGATCCAATTGATGGTGTTGATGTTGCTTAGTATGAATTTGAACATCTATAAAATTACCTTAGATGATTGCACGAAGCTTGTGTAGAGTTGTTCTTTGATGACAATACCTAGCCTAGTTGAATTTCATTGAATCATTCACTATCTCTTGTATTCTAGGTTAGATAGGATTAGATTACAGTTTCCAAACCCCTCATTGTTGACGTGTCTGAAATCGCATTGCTGCAAACTCCATACGGCCAACGCAGAATAGAATAACCAACTGATTATCCTACTCTCTCTTGAGATAAGGAAGTCTCTAATGCTGTTTTCTAAGTTTGATCAAAGGAGACAACCTCAAGGTTTCTTTTGTCAGGTCTTGATTGCGGGATTTTTCAGTGGCTTGATGTGTTCATGCTAGAAACACAAAGGGGACTTACGTGGAATGGGTAATTTATAGATAAGTTCCCTAGAACTTTTATAATCTTTCTATCAAATGATTTCGGTTAATTTGATATTGTTTTAACGAGACTGCAGATTTTCTAGATAAAAAAGGGGAAAAAGGAGGGAAGGAGAGAGAGAGAGAGAGAGAGAGAGAGAGAGAGAGAGAGAGAGAGAGAGAGAGAGAGAGAGAGAGAGAAATGTAAATTTTAACTAAGATAGCAAATTCAGTCAAGCAGACAGACACCTCCGAGAAACTAGATTAAACATCACCAGTTGCTTAAGCACAATGTTTGCATAAACCTAGTGCAATCTTCAAAGGAAAAACAAGATTTTCATGTTATCAAGTATAACATGAGAATTTTTACATTCATAGTATGTGTTTGATAACCGAACTAAGCATGAAAGGTCCAAATTAACCATGCAGAAAGAAAGGCAATCAGTCGTTCCCTAATGGTGTGGACTACAAGGATTCTATCAGATGCTTTCTTGAAAATGCTATGTAAAAGAAATAAACATAATTGAAAGATTTCTAAATTAAGTGAAGAAGAAGACCATGCACTCACAAGGAAACTTGAAAATAGTCTTAATCTTTTGCATTAATTCCTGTAAAATTTCGCCAGAGCTTTGCAACAATCCAAGAACTTCTTACAAAAATGAGGGAAAACCAGTCCCTTAAATAGACTTCAAAAAGGATGAATGGCCTAGATTTAATCTATAAAGCATGGCTGCCCATACCCATAAATGGGATGCAAATATCAACAACCACCCCAAAATGGGCAATAACTACCCAAAAAGGGATAATTATAGCAATTTGAAATAATCCCAAAAGGTGCATCAATAAAGTTTTACATTTGTTGACCAAAAGTCAAATGTCACTTTTTGGTGCAAAAGTGCACTTTTAAGATTTAGAGGGAAAAAAGCACTTTTGAGAAATTACTTTCTCTATTTCAGTCTCACACTCCTTTTCTAGAAATTGATCTTTGCCATGCAAATATTCCCGCCATAAATCATGACCTGCTGCCCGTTCCTCGCGAACGTATTCCTGGAACCTGATACATAACTGGAAGAGCAGATTGAATGGAGGCATGGGAGGATGGCGAATTTTGTATTGCATGCCTTCGAGATACTGGTCCACGTGCTTTAAACCGTCCTTCCAGCTGGAGCGATTACGCTCAAAGCATAATATGTCTGAATGGAACTGACCAGCAAAACTCAAGTCTTTAGTGAAATAGGTAATCCTATCCGTTCCCAATCTTTCTTCCCAGTCCGGCTGGATTGCATTATCGGATAAGTTGTTTATCCATCCCGAAACCATTGATCTGAGGATGGTCTTACCTAGTTCTTGCATGTTTCCCAGAATCACTTCACATGCGTCACTCTCCTTCTCAATAATTTCTTTGGTGTCGTTCTTCATGGTGATAGTCCAGTACCATTCCTTAAGAACACCGATGCTATGAGGATCTAGGATGGCGGACAATGTAGGAATCTGCACGTGTTCAAAAAAGAGCTCTCATGAGGGGAAGGGTAGTGGCAGCCACTTCATGCACGTGAAGGGATTCCCTCTTTACCTCTAATAACTTGACTAGAGTGAGCTCTCGATGGAGGGCCATTTCTTTTACTTCTTTAAGGATTCGCTCTCCCCTTTTCTTGATGTCCTGTATCCATTCCCTGACGGCCTTTGCAGTGTCCCAGACTCCTTCAAATTCTGTTGTGGTCCTTTGCGCCAATGCCATCGGGGGAATATGGGATTCGGAGGCATTGTGTAGTGGCCTTAGGAGTTGATCGATGTATTCCTCGGCTTGCTTAGCACGAGCCCGATACATGTCCTTTTCAGCTGTTATCTCTTCGAGCTGCCTGAGTATATTTTGCATTGAATCCTTAAATTCTTCTTTTTCTTGCTCTTTAGTGGCTCGTCCGATGGGGACAGTTGTGATGCTATAATCTGCCAGTGTAATCTGATCTGCTGGCTTGTCTACAGGCGGGGTGGCAATGTGGAGAGTGCGGTTTGTTTGCTCGTCTTTGGTCACTTTGGAATATGCCTTGGGCTTTTTCTTCTCCTTAGCTTTTGCTTGGTCCATGCGCAAGAAGATATCCTCTAGATCAATAGGTGGTTTGGTGGTGGCCTTACGTCGAGCTCTGGCAATCAACCATTCTTGAGGCACTATCTGGGTTGATAATAAGGTTAAGTCTGCATTCTATTCTCTGACGTTCTCAGCCAACTCACCACAGATTCGCAGCTACTCTGCTACTAGAGGAGTGAAAGAGGTCTGAAGCTTTTTGCTTGCAGTTGAATTCTCCCCTGTTTCGCTGAACAACTGCCTGACATCTTTATGTGATGGTCGTTCTTCAGTTTTTTCGAGCTCATGAGTCTCATCTATCCTTTGCTCTCCTTCGACGGTGGAGTCATCTTTGGCTGTATTGTGGAGCAGCAACTCATGACAACTCTGTTGAGTAGGTTCATGCACTTTGACCCCCTGGGTTTATGGAATCTGTCCTTCCTCTATTTGGTTGCCCAGTTCGGTCAATTCGAGGGCTCTTAGTTCAGTGTCTAGCACATCGGGCGCAGGAGGATCATTGGTTTCAAATGCATCGATGTCGCTCTGGGAAGGCAGAGCAGGTATACAATCCAATTCTACTACATCGTTGGACGAACTGGGGTCCTTTGAAGATGAAGTGACCTCTGGTCTCTTTATAGGAATCTTTTCCCTTCTTGTTCTTTTGGACGTCTGAGTCCCTCTGCAAGCCTTAGCCTTCTTTCTTTTCTCTGGTTTCTCAATTTCTTCCCGGGGTGCACTAGACGTTCCTTCATCTTCTGAAGACTGAGAATCGAGGCTGCCCATTAAGTGGTAAGTGAACTGGAGTCCCTCATGGATTAGCCTTTCAATCTGCTAATGTAACCATTGATTTGTGTACCTTGCTGGGGCTGCCATGACTGCCTCAAAATCAGTGATTGGGTCCTGGGACCAATCGACGCCTAGCAAGAGATGCCTTACTGCTTCAAATTCCCAGACCTGGAGGCAATTCCCTGAATTTGTGAGCTGATCTGGGACCCGACGGTATTCAAAGAGTCGCATTTGCTGCACACTTAGTCTAGAATATTCCCACCTCCTAACATCGTAGTCATCAGAGCAATTCTTCCAATAGTCTTCAACTGATTCCTTTGCTCTGTACCGCCTACCATAGGCTCTCTTCGCCAGATTATCATGATCGAAATATTTTCTTGGAAAATGGTCCTGTAGGCCATAAGAGGCCAACTCTGCAAGGGACTCCTCTGCTAGGGTAGGGGTCTTCAAGTGGACATCATGGTTGCCTATGATCATGGGGAATGTGAATCCAGCCTGCTTGCTTTCTCGGAGTAAGATGCCGGCCGGGCGTGACTGCCTTGCAACCTCCATAAGAATTACTTTGTTGGTTGGGTACCGTGGAAGTCGGAGAGGGGCACCATCAAAGCCAGCTATTCGGATGTAGGAGAATCTTGGGAACTGAATGAACCAGGCTCCATACCTTTGTACTAGAGTAGTAGCTTTCTCTGAGAGCCTTATGTGTAATCCTCCTTGCATTAGCCTGACCAGGCGCATTGTGAAGGCGTCATTGACGCGTTCATACTGGCCAACTGCATAAGCTGGGCTGCTCTTTTCCCTCTGAGCTATATCTTGGTAGTGCAGTTGCGGGTAACAATCATAGACCTTCACCTGACTAGGCCCATTCTCGATTTCACCTTTCATTATCAACCCTAGCAGTGGCTGGTTCTTAGCGAACATATAGACCAAATAAGAGGTCATGGTGAAGTACTTCTTCGTTTCGAGCTCAATCAACTGAGTGTGGATGTTGTCGCTTATGATCTGAGTCCAATCAAACTTAGACTTCCCAGCGAAGACCTGCTTTGTAAAATAGAACATCCACTCTTCAAAGGAGTTGGACTTAGGAAGTCCCATGACTCGGCTAAGTAATGTGATCATATCCCCATGCTCATTATGAAAATCACTTCGTGGGGTCTTCTTCCCAATTCTGGCACTCGAAAGCCTCTTCTCTTTGAACCATTCTTCGTTGATCAGTGCTTTGCATCGGGCCGGATTCATATCATATCCCCCTTGTGCTTCATCTATGGTTGTAGTTGTGGGATTGTTTGGAAAGGGGATGTCAAATGCATCGCCAATGGCCTCGGGAGTGAAGTTGGCAATGGTCATGTTTTCAAGGAGCACCAATCTGGAATTTGGCTGATAATGTCGGGCAGCCTCTACCACTAATTCATAGTTCTGTACCGCTGGAGGGAATCCCACTGCTTGGGCAATGCCACTTTCCACCATCTGCCTAGGCTTGCCATATGCGTTAGGTGAGAAGACCCGATTCCTGAAGTCTTGAATGTCAATATGGCCAAAGTCGGTATCACTGACATTGTCCCAGACGCTCCGCACTTTTGACTCCCTCAATCCTCCCCTCTGATATTGATACTTCATCCTTTCTACCTTGCGCGGGATATCTGATTTGGATGCTCGCGATGTCTCGGCTGCAGTGGGCATTTTTGATGATTCTACTGCCGATTTAGGCATTTATCCTGCACAGTCGGACGCGGATTACGAGGTGATACAAAAGAAGTAAGGCGGGTTAGATAGAGAATACCCCAGCATTCAAAGGATTAATTCAAAATTCAGATTGGGCATGGAGCGACATTTCTAGCTAAAAGGGCTTGATCAATTTTAAACCAAAGTATTCATGAAGATTTTGATCGCGCATTTATACTTAACGCTTTCTGGATTTTGAATTAATTTTCAATAGAGACAAGGCATGAAAAGTTCTTCTAAGTTTGAAAATGCAATTTTTGGTTAAACCTTAGGAGTGAATTCTAAATTTTGACTGCTTTGAACAACGTTTTACAAGCGAAAGAGATGCAGATTTCGAAAAATTCACGCATTTTGATCAAATTTCATGCATTTGTCTATTTGATTTATAAGCATTTCAGATGATCATACGAGACAAAGCGTACTTACCTGATGAGAGTGGATGGCGAGAGATTGCCCGACTTTGCCGCGTGAAGACGAATGGACGATTCTGCAAAGTTTTGAATTCCAACGGTTATCTCCTTGATTTAAATTTTTCGTGGTTGTTGGACGAAGGAGAATTTATCATTCTAAATGGTTTGTTTTTACCCTGGGTAATTGGCAATCTGAATTTGAATGATCTGGAAAAGTTAATGCAGCGTTTTACCTTGAATGCGATTTACGCGAAATTGGCTCTGTCTCCCTTTCAAATCTGACGTGGTCTCCTTTGCATGAAATGGAGCAGCATGGAGGGGGTTTTACAATTTTGAATTCCCAAATCTGGGCCTATGCGCAGCGATTTCGGAGAAGTGGAGGACTTTAAAATTTCAAATGATTTCACCTTTCAACTTCGGACCTTTTGGCGAATGCAGAGGCCTTTCGAAATTTAATTTTGGCTTTTATTCAATCCCAAGGGCAAACTTCGGAGTCAATAACATCTCTTGCAAATTTCGCGTTTCTGCGTTTTGGCAAACTGGAGGGATTTTCGGACCATGCATCGCCCTTAGCGTTTCGCGTTTTTTCAGGCTTCTGGCGAATTTCGGAGCACTTGGGTTCTTGGCAAACTGAAGATTTTCGGAGCACTCACACCATATGTAAGTAAAAACCTTGGACCTTTAACGCTATTTTGCAACCTAAATAAACATCTTTGAAGCTTAAGCACGCTTTACAAATTTCGGAGTTTTTCGGATGTTTTGCAACCTTGGAGATTTTTAGGACTTTAACGATTTCGTAAAAACTTTGGACTAAAATGCGCTTTTACAAACTCGCACCAACTTCGGACCTGAACGCGTTTTTTGGCAAATTTGATATGTTTTGAAATTTCGGAGCTAGGGTCCGAAAATGGGCGTCTAAAACGAATTTCGGACCTGGAGGAGCTTTTTGCAAGATTTTGCCCTTTTCAAATTTTCTAATTTTCGCCCCATGGTCCGAAAATGGGCGTTTAAGTGTTTTTCGGACCTTGGCCCACTTTTTGCAAGATTTCGCACTTTCACATTTTCTAATTTTCGCCCCATGGTCCGAAAATGGAAATTTTAAGTGTTTTTCGGACCTGGAGCCACCTTTTGCAACATTTAAAAGCATTTTACATTCTCCAGTTTTCGCTCCAAGGTTTGAATTTGAGCATTTCAAGTGAATTTTGCACCAAATAGTAGATTTTGAATTTCAAAATTTTCGCCCCAGGGTCCAAAAATGGGCCCCCTGGGCGATTTTAGCAACCTTTTAAACCTTGTGAAATTTTAACCTTTGGCCTCTGGGTCCGAAATTTGGTCCATAAGGCGATTTTGGGAACTTAAGCAAAATTTCAGACTCCAGACCAGTTTTCGCCAGGTCTACAAACTTGGATTTCGGAGGTTTCAAAATTTCAAGGCATTCGGGCAAGTTTCGCAGCCTTGGCATTTTGGTCAGGAAATTCGATTCTTCATCAGCAGGCGAAAATCATCCTTAATTCAAATCCTACAAACATTCGCGGGGATAAACCTTATGCAATCTGCTTCGTAGCTCTTGTGCAAAAAACAGCGACTTTGGTCCTCGTGTGACCTTTAGACGCACTGCTCTTGCTTGGTGGGCCTCGCCAATTTCTACCACCTTATGCCTATCCAAGGCGATTTTCAAAACTTCGAACAAACTCTTGGCACTGTGCTCGAGGGCTAGACTAGCTGGATGGATTCATCGGCTCTTTTCCTTGACATCATCACTTTACGGACCAGTCGCAGACTCACTCGAAATGACGCGAGACACTCTACGCGAAACTCAGCAGGGTAAAGACGAAAGGCTCAAAACGGGAAGGGGGACCCTGTCGGCGACAGGGAGCGTGTGCAACGCACAACACTCATCCTTTTGCGTTTTATTTAAAATCTTTGTTAGAATAGATTGAGAGCTCAAATTGCAAAATCATAAGTCATTGGCAAGCCTATTCCCATTCATGATAAGTTTGAAGTTTTAGAACAATTGTGTAAGTCCCTGTGTGAAAACAACAATTCACATCAAACCATTGAGTTACCCACATGTCAAGAACTAACCATAGGAACCTTGGAATCGTCTTAGTTGATTAGATATTTAGCATCTGAGGTGATTTTGTTTAAGAGGGGGTAAAATACTTTGGTATTTTATTTTGTGTTAGAGGTGCCTATAAAACACATCAACAGGTCACAATATTTGTTTGTTGCTAGTTTGCCTCCTACATAACTTTAGAATTTGTGGAAAGCTATTGATGTATTCTGGTTTCAGTAGTTTTGTAAAATTTTGGATTCATGTTCATGTCACTTAAAATGGACATTATTACTTTTTTTTTTATAGAGCAGGTTGTACTTCTGTAGGCAAATCCACACATAGAAGTGAGTTCGAGGATAAATACATCACCATGCATCTCTTATGAGTCCAACATTGAACAACCATTGGCTGTTTTCATAAGGTGCTGTAAACATTTATTGTGTGTGAAGTGTTAGGAGAATATTTTCCTTTAAGAAGCAATGCATTATCTGTCAGCAGATTTTCAGCAGAGTATAATAACAACAATATACTAAAGATACGGTTCCATGAGGGGAGCATCAAGATCTATTTTAAAGGAGTAGTGATGCAAGGCCATCGACCTTCTATTTTCCTTTTTAATTTTAATTTTAATTTTTGTCTAGTTTTTGGTTTGGTGAGAGTTTTACGAGTCAAAATCTGCTCTCTCTCTCTCATCCAGTCGACATTTCCCAATGCCTGTTGGCATGTTCTCTAGTCTTCTTGAAAATTCATCTTCTACATTCTGTTATTCTTGACCAATCAGTTTTCCAATCCATTTTCTAGTTGCATTGTTTGATGGTTACTCTTGACCAATCAGATTTGTGGTTGCACAGTTCTGGATGGTAGTTGGAGGGTGTTAGTGTTTGTAGCTTAGCGAGATATTTTCTCCTAAGTTAATATAATAAATAATCATTAAGGCAAGTTGGCCTTATTACAAAATCATATTTAATATTCTTCTAAAGGAGGTCGATCTAAGTGAGGAGTCACCTTGTTTGGTATATATACAAGGAGGAGTTCATTCGATTAACACATAAAGACAAGTTTGCATTCAAGGAAGGAGTTCAATATCTTCAGTAGATTGGCATATTGCTTCAGATCGATATCTTGAGAGTAGATATTATTTTCATTGGTAATTTACACCCAATGAGGTGCCTATAATTCATCTTTGATTCGGCCTTGAGAGTGGCCAAATTGTAAAGACAAATTTTACAATTATTCAATAATATAAGTGATATTATTGGCTGGGTTTTTCTCCCTCAAGAAGGAGGTTTTTTCCCAGGATATTTGTTGTGTTAAAGTGTTCATTATTTTGCATTTCTGCTTAAATGAATTTCTGATCTTAAATTTAACATGTTATCAGAGTGGGCCTAAGCAAAGATTTGATCAAATTGCTTAAGCAGTCAGGCAGTATATCTAAGATCTGAAGATGGTGAACGGAGCAAATAATATCAATATTACTGTGGGATCGTTTGAGGCTCCATTTCTTTGTGGAAGCGGTTGGAGATTCAAGCATAGGTCTTTCTCAATCTGTCTAGGCGATTTTTCTAGGATCTTTCACCAGCTATTAATTCTGAAGGAGATTGATTTGTTTGTGGTCTCATCCTTATCAATAATTCCCAGCGATTCTTACTAGGGCGAATTTATATTCAGGTGCAGTTGAAGACACCATTCTAGGTCAATTGTGGAAGAAATTAAATAATACTTGAAGACTGGAGAATACGTTTTCCCTGAGCGCACCCTTGCAATAACTGGAAATTCGTTTTTGGTGACGAATTTGTTGTAATATTAACAGCTTGGGTGACATCACTTACAGGGAGTAATAAGCGACTTTTGAATCAGAATCTATTGAGTTTGAGGAATGGTCAACTGTTATTATAAGAGAGATTAAGTGCAATTAAAATCGATTTTGGAGCATCTTGAATAGATTCAATTTATGGCATCAATTTGGATGAAGAATAATCACTGTCTTATTCCAGGTTGGTTGCTTCACCTTGAAGAGCCGTTTGTCTATGGAGGTAGAATCAGTATCCTATAGACAAGAGTTGTGGATAAGAATCATCAGAATTCAAATTCAAGGAGGAAAATGAATCAGTGATTTAAAACTAGGTTGTGTGATCAATATCGTGACAATCTTTCAGGCATGGTAAAGGAATTGTTGAGCGTTTTTTCGAGAACTTGAATGGGTCATTTGGAAGTTGATGTGGACCCTTTAAAGGAAGTCAAAAGTTTTGTTTTTTTGCATACGGCTAACCTCTAATTGAGTTTGTGAGCACTAATGTTCAATGCACCTTCTATGTGTGACAGAGGTGACACAGAAGGTGCTAGCTTGCTTGAAGGATTGCTATCAATATTGTGCTGGCAGACTATCTGGAGACTTGCTTGTAGCCGTCCTATTCTCCTATTCAAAGGATTCTGAAATCAGGAGTTGGCAGTGATTGCAATGTTGCGTCTTTGAATTCTACAGAGGGATGGTCTAAAGGAGTCTACAATGGAAATTCGTGAAAGCCTAAAGACATATCTAGCACGGGACTTCTCCACAGGAGACATGCGAGAAGGAACTGTTGTTTCCATAGAATGTACTAAGAAGAGCCAGCATTCAGGAGCAGAATTCAATGCTCATGTGAGCAGATCTAAGGGTTTAAGTATAGCATTTAATAAAATTTGAATCTTTAAGTGCAAAGAACAAGAAAGAACAATTGGTGAATTGTGAGGAAGATTAATCAATAAAGAGGATGGACCAAGAAACAATAAGAGACTGCATTCAAGGAAGGAAGAACTTGATGTTTGCAGCCATGAGACTGAGTTGGTGACTAGAGACATCTCTCAAAGAGGAAGAACCTTATTGTCATTGCGATCAGTTTCTTCGAAGAGAAGGAAATAACATTTAGAGGAGTCTGACAAACCACAGAGTAAGCTTGGACAAGGAGGTCAGGAGGTTGATGCAACAACTTGGAGCTTCAGAGGGAGCCACATCATCATGAAGATTTGTTATAATGTATATTTCTCTGAGACGAAGAAGTATGAGGTGAAAGCCCTTGTTAGTGTATATTTCTCTGTGACGGAGAAGTATGAGGTGAAAGCCCTTGTCTTTCCACCCTCTGGGAGTAGCCATGGTGGACGTCATGTTGAGAGACTCCATGACAACATCACATTGAGAGACTCTGTGATGAATTCTTTGTACTCGTGTTTTTTCCACTCATGGGAGTAGCCATGGTGGATGTCATGTTGAGAGACTCCATGACGACATCACGTTGAGAGACTCCGTGATGGGCACTTGTACATGTGTTTCTTTCCACACATGGGAGAAACCATGGTTGACGTCACGTTGAGAGACTCCATGATGACATCACATTGACACTCTGTGATGAACCTTTGAACTTTCCACAAATGGTTGTAGCCATTGTGGGCATCATGTTGAGAGATTCCATGACAAAGATATCTGGAAAATACCTACCTAGCTAAGAGGGAGTGTTAGTGTTTGTAGCCTAGGGAGATATTTTCTCCTAAGTTAATATAATAAATAATCATTAAGGCAAGTTGGCCTTATTAAAAAATCATATTTTATATTCTTCTAAAGGAGGCTATTGGCGGTAATATTGTACGGGAATAAAACAGTAATTAACTAGGTAGTACTTTACTTTGTTAGTAATGTAACCGAGGGATGGTAGTTACGAGTGCGGCGGTTGTCCCTCGCACCCCCTCGGTATCTTTATATACCATGGAAGGTAACTTGTAAAAGATCAAGATTATGAATGGAAATAGTATCTCTCATATTTGCTTGATCTTATCATTTGGTATCTATGGCATTATTGGTTCTCGTTAAGCATTCTATCTGTATGTTTTAAACTGTTCACCTAGAGGGTAAACATCTGGCGCCGTTGCCGAATTGAACTTGGCATGACGGGAACCCACTACATGGCATGACGATAATGGGGCAACTAGTGAGTGAGGTAACCAGCAGCAATCCCGAGGAAGAGCCGACGGAGTTGTTCGAAGGAGAGGGAGCATTAACAAGGGATTTCACCTACATTCTCCATGCATCCATCGAAACGTATGTACAAAGGGAGGCCATGACCGAGGACGTCCCTGAGAGTGCAGTGTGGAGTGCCCTTGGCGTAAGTCCCACCGTAAATCGGTTGATGAACAAATTGCCAAACTTGTTGGCACAAGTGTTACTTGCTCTCCAAACTCGCCGAGAAGAAACCTACCGCAAGACCTGTCGACAGCAATTTGAAGAAAGGAATCATCGAGAGGAGGAACGTGACGAAAGCCATCGACGAACCTTCAACCCCAATGGAAAGAAGGAATTGATGCCCGTGACGCTAAATAAGGATAGAAACTGTGTGCCAAGGGAGGAAGAAGACGCGCACGAGGCAGAAACAAGGACGTTGAGGTTGGAACAAGCAGAACGTCAGCAACGACTGAAGAAACTTGCCGAAGAAAACACAACTGGCAATGGCTCGAGTGCTGAGGGCCAAGTTTCCGTACTAATAGAAACCACCAGGAAACGGTCGGGGGACCTTTCCCTAACATTGGAAGAGATTGGTGACGGGAGTATGGTAGAGCCGTACACACCATACAAAGGTGCTGAGATGAGGAGGGAAGAGGAGACAGAGATCGAGAACAGAGAGGAGGAGGATACCTGAAAGATCCCTGATGGATCCCCTTGCTGATCTGCTGTAGTTTTTAAATTAATAAACTATATTTTCCTGTGTTTCCTTTGATGGTTTTAGAGAATAGACAGAAGTTGCAAAAGGTTTGTTTATTTTTGTGTTATTGATAGTTTTTCAGCAAGTAATAATTGAAGAACAAGTACATGAAAAGAGTACTGGAAATAAATGTTCATACACAGCCAAATCAGAATCGTACCAAGCAGATTTCTGATTTATTTAAATCAAATAATTGTCCAGATAGTGATTCCAAACAATTCCAGGAAGATTACAATAAGCAATGAGTCCAATCTGAATGAAGAGTGAATACTAAAATCAAGAAGGAAGCTGCGGCAAACATCCAAAGCTCTTACATAGCTCCACGTGGGAAGAGAAATGGCTGCAAAGTACAGCCGTACGGCTATTAGGTGATGCCAAGCTAGAAACCCCAATCTCCACGCTAAACCCCAACTCTGTTCACTGAATCCTCCAAAAAAGATGTTGTACCAACTCTAAGGCACTGAAAACTGAATGCAAGAACCAAATAACCACTGTGCTAGGGGCCACATCCCACACAGGCAAGACCTTGGGGTTTTCGTCCCAGATGCTGAATCGCTCTCCAGAGCAAATTTTCCAAATCAAAGATGAAATGTGTAAAAGATACTTGATAATTAGGTTACCATCTCCTTATAACTCCTTCCCTCTAGCTCGAACCCTAAAAGTGTATGAAAAGTGCGCTTAGGCTTATAAAGTCTTATTTCTCATTTTTAGTCGCCAAGTATAGAGAAAACGCCACTTTTTTAATATAAAAGAATTCCGTTCATCAAAAGGGTCCCTGACAAATGGGAAACATTTAGAAAAGTTCAAGACCTTTCCAATGAGCTATAACACATGGGCATATGCATCCAGATGAAGCCAAAAACCCCTTATTACTCCAAAATGGCTATAAACATAGCCTTATTTAGTTAATTAAATGCCAACTTAGGAAATATTTAAATATATTAAAAATATAACCCAAATACTACAGAAGGCTCAAATGACTCCAAAAGTCTGAAACGAAACCTGTCACCTGTCTGTGACTGATGTCGGAAATCATGAATCAACTGGTAGTCTCATCCCTAAAATCTAGGGATGCTCCTAGAAACTAGGAAACACACCAAAATCTCCTAAAACTGAAACGAAGGAATGGTCTCATGGAACCCCAACCTTGGACGCTATCACAACCTCCTAAAAAGTAGGAACTGCCTCCTAAAATGTAGGAACTGCCTCCTAAAATCAAGGAACTGCTCCAAACTGATCTACTACTGCCAGAAACAACAAATCCAAACACTGAATATCCTGACTGAGTCTCTATCGACCATTGCCAACCTACAAGACTCCATAATAGGCTAACTCACATGTCTCTGCTAGACAGAGCTAAAGAGGGGACATGACAATACCGGTGCAACCGAAGGTGTCGAGAGGACACAAGGTCACGGTAGTAGAAGCAATCTGTTCGGTGCAGGCTCATCACACCTTCTTAGTTAGAGCAACTTGGTGGGACCCAACGGACCAAATCTCGGTGGAGTACCTTCGGGAGGACCAGTGCTTGGAGGAGGAGTTCTTGGAGGGTCAAGTCCAAGTTCTGAAGGGCAGAATGGGCTGTCGCCAAGGAACATGATGGCAAATCAGCAAAAATTGTCAAAGTTCACCGGAGATGGGAAATAAGACCCTGTACGACATTGTCGTACATGTGAGATAATCTGGTCGGCCAATGGCGTGGCCGATAGGGCGGAATGGGTGGTGCAATTCCCCGCCACCATACAAGGAGTAGCCATCGATTGGTACTCGAATGTTGATAAAACCAAACTCACAAGTTGGGATGAATTACACAAAGCCTTCGAAACAGAGTGTCGACTCCTCAGAGACGATAATGAAATCGTAGCAGATTTCCTAAGCACCAAGCAAGGGAAAAGTGAGACCATCCGAGCATATAGCCGACGCCTAAAGGAATTGCTGGGAAGAATGGACAACCAGCCTGACGATGGGTTGAAGAAAAGGTGGTTTGTGGAGGGTTTAAAGTCGTCACTCAGATGGAAAATGAAAATTGTACCCCCCACATCCTACGAAGATGCCTATAACCGGGCAATGGACCTGGAGAGTGAAGGGAAGACATCCAGGAAAAAGAAAGATAGATCCTCTGGAGAGGAGGACTCCTCCGATGGAAGTAGCAGCGACGAGGGGTCGAGTAAAAAGGTGCAAGCCCTTCAGAAGGATATGCATCACATAATGAAGGAATTTAAAAGCATGAAGGGAAGCACAAGCCAAAATGAGGAAGTGTGGTGCATGGAATGTAAGGAGGAAGGTCACACAAAAGGCTTCTGTCCAAAAAAGGCCTTCTACGATATTTGCCAAGTGTTTGGACACTCCACCAAAGAATGTCCCTACAACATGAAGACATGGGGAAACCAAGTGCTCTTCATCCAGGAGCAGCTGTCAGCGAAAGCAAGCACATCGTAGCCTCAAGCCAACACCACGGCATCACCTGGCGGTTACAAAGGTAACTGAAGGGGAGGAAGAGGCAACAATAATAATAGCAATAATCGGAGTCGAATGCAGTATGATGCCAAGGGGCAACCGATGATTCAGTGTCGGGCACGCAACCAGTGGGGACACTTTGTGCGAGATTGCGAGAAAGAGGAGACACCGCAACACGTGCAGATGGTGTGGTCTTGGAGACCACGATGAGACAAATTGCCCCAAGCCAGGGGTTAATCTTCTCAATATCGAGAAGACTGGTGATAAAGAAGTACTGACAATCACCCGTGCTCAGACCAAAAAAGCCACTTATCTCGACCCCTGTACGGAGGAGAGATTACGGGAGACAAAAGCCAACATTGAGTGCAATATGATGGCAGAACAACGGAACAATGCAGAGGTGGTGAGTACATCATCCCGTACTGAAGCCGAAAATAACATAGTTGGGAAAGTCGTGCAGATGGAGGTGCCGATAAGGGTGAAGGACCTTCTAGACACAATGCCACAGCTGAGAACAACCATTTTCAGTTCTGTACAAACCATTGCACACACACCTTCGGGTGCAACCCAGGTAGAAGTTTCGATCAGCCCCTCGACTGACCCAATGTTGTTGGCCTTAAATAGTGGTCGACATCCTACAGTAGTGGAGATGGGAATTCTCGGAGCTATCCTCAAAGACACCATCATGGACAGAGATTCGGGATAGAATGTGCTGCTGGAGGATACATGGAAGAAGCTCGGGAAGCCAACACTATGGCCACCCACATTCAACTTGGTGGGAGCAGACCAACACGACATCAAGCCACTCGGCACCCTGATGGCCCAGTCGGTAACTATTGGCACACAACCCTTTCTACTGGATTTTGTGGTAATCCCACTTAAGAAGGGGTATGACGCCATCTTAGGGAGAGGGTGGCTGGTAACAGCAAAGGTGAACCACAATTGGAAGAAGAACACCCTTTCCATGGAGAAAGGGGGGCGGAAGTACATCATTGATCTAAGGACCCAGGTTTTTGGCGAGGAGCTTGCATCATCTAACTCGGATTTAGAGGACTCAAACAGATGGGAGTGGGATTCCTATGAAGGTAAAGACGAGAGGGAACCAAATGATGAAGGAGTGCTTGAACTCGATGGTTGCTCATAAGATGACATTTGCTCATTGAATGGACTCTTCCACTAGCAAATGGAAGACTATGAAGTGTTTCACCCTACTTGTCACATACTGCAAATTGAGGATGAGCCAAGCGAGAAGGAGGAGTTCCCGCCAAAATACACGGAATATAAGGAGGGAGACGCCAAAGTAAATGATGTTCCGACGTACGAATTTTCAGACCAATGTGGTACAAAGACCCCACCGTGAAGGAGACGAACTTAGGAGACACTGCCACCCCTCGAAATATCTGGGTAGGCGACGATTGGAGCCCGGTGCTGAAGGTTGCAGCATTCAAAATCTTCATGGAATACAAGGACGTATTCGCTTGGTCCTACAAGGATCTAAAGGGGGTCCTGCCAGAATTGTGCGTCCATCGGATACCATTGGTCCCGGGACCCCCAATGGTACGGAAGAGGTTGTACCGAATGAATAAGAACTATGTTGCCAAGGTGAACGAAGAGATTAAACAGATGCTGGGGGCCGACATCATATTTCGGGTGGAGACAAGTGAGTGGGTCTCGCCGATTGTGATCTCACTGAAGGAGGCGGCCAACCAGATCCGCATCTGCGTGGATTTTCGGTGCCTCAACGTAGTCACCATCAAGGATTCGTTCCCTATACCTTTCACAGACAACATCTTGGAGGAGGTGGCTGGCCGTGAAATGTACTCATTTCTGGACGGTTTTTCTGGATACAATCAGATTTCGATAGCTGAGGAGGACAAGTTGAAGACCACCTTTGTGGTGGAGGACGGAGTCTATGCGTACAATCGGATGCCATTCGGGTTGTGCAATGCTCCCGCAACATTCCAGAGGATAGTCCTGCACATCTTCGATAAGATGTTTGTGGGAAATTTTAAAGCCTTTTTGGATGAATGTTCAATTTTCAGTAGCGAAGATGCTCACTTGGTGGCGCTAAGAGAGTGCATGGAAAGATGCCGAAGGGCCAGGCTTGCCTTGAATCCGCGGAAATGCAGATTTATGGTACCACAAGGAAAGTTGCTGGGCCATATCATTTGCAAAGCTGGACTGAAAACTAACCCAGATAAGGTACGAGTAATTGTAGAAATGGAGTCGCCCATTGATTTGACGGGAGTCAACTCCTTCTTGGGACATATAGGATACTACCGGAAGTTCATCAAGAACTTTGCCCAACTTTCATTCCCACTGGACAAATTGACAAGAAAGGGCGAACCGTACATATGGGAACCAACACAAGGGGAAGCATTCGAGGAACTCAAGAGGAGTCAGGTGGCAGCACCCATTCTGGCCTATCCAAACTGGGACCGAGAATTCCACGTACACGTGGATTCCTCGAACTATGCCATTGAGGCTACACTGGCACAAGAAGGGGGACATGGGTTGGATCATCCCATCTATTTTTCCAGTCGGTTGATGTCGAAAGCCGAGAAGAACTATAGTACCACCGAGAGGGAAGCCCTCGGAATGGTCTATTCCGTACAGAAATTTGGGCGCTACTTGCTGGCGACACCTTTCACTTTCTATGTGGATCATCAGGCATTGATGTACCTGGTAAATAAACCCATTATCCAAGGTAGGATAAGTAGGTGGCTACTGCTCCTTCAGGAGTTCACATTCACAATAATTGTACCGCGAGGCAAGAGCCTTGTCATTGTTGATCAATTGTCCCAGATTAGTTCGGGAGAGCCGCAAGAGGGGGTGAATGATAAATTTCCAGATGCTCGCCTATTCAAGATCGCAGTACTGCCATCATGGTATACTACCATCGGAGAATATCTCCCCACCTCCGTGTTCCCGCAAGGTATGCCACCGGGAGAACGGAGGAAACTCGTGTTGAGAAGCCGCACATTTCAGTTGATCAATGGATTATTGTATAAAATGGGACCTGACCAGGTGTTGCATCGGTGTGTGATGGAGGAAGAGGTACCAAGCATACTAAGGGAGGCACATGAGGGGCCCGCGGGAGGCCATATGGGACTAGACACTATGGCAGGAAAGGTGTTGCTAGTGAGCCTATGGTGGCCCACATTGTATAATGACGCCAGAGAATGGGTAGTAGGTTGTGATACGTGCCAAAGAGTGGGGAAGCCGCTGAAGAGGGATTTCATGCCCCTCAACCCTTCGCATGCTCAGGAACTATTCGAGCACTGGGGGCTGGATTTTATTGGGCCACTTAAGGCCAGTCGTGCCAGGAGGTGCCGCTATATTGTGGTAGCCACATAATATTTAACCAAATGGGTTAAGCGCGGGCCCTGCTTGATAACTCGGCCGTAAGTATAGCAAGATTCATTTATGAGCAGATCATTACACGGTATGGTGTCCCTATGCAATTGACCAGCGACAGGGGTGGACACTTTGTGAACCATGTCATCAAGCTCCTCACTACTGAATTCAAAATTTTTCATTCATTGTCCAACTCCTATTACTCGCGATCCAATGGGCAGGCAGAGGCTACCAACAAGATTCTCGTGGGAGTGATTTACAAGTCTTGCGATGTCGAGGCAGAAGACTGGGAAGAAAAATTACCTTTGGTCTTATGGGCCTACCCGACAACCTACTAAGTGACCACAAGCCAGACCCCATTCCAACTGATGTACGGGCAAGAAGCTGTTGTGCCGACTGAGTTCATGGTGCCATGCCTTCGCATTGCAACCAAGAACAGATTGGGGGATATGGAGAGCCCGAGGGAGAGGTTGTCTGTCTTGAACAAGTTGGATGAGAAAAGAATGATGGCCCAGTGGGCTACCGAGGCAGCCCAACAAAGGAGGAAGTTGTGGCACGACAAGCACTTAAAATGAATGAGGTTTGCTATAGGACAACTGGTACTAAAATATACTGGATGTAATGAGATTAAACCAAGCAGATTCAAGGTAAGATGGTTAGGACCATATAAAGTCCGGGAGGTGGCGAAGAACGAGGCAGTGAAGCTGTGGACACTAGATGGACAGGAGGTTGCAAGTAGCATCAATGGGTTGAAATTAAAAGTATATCATGAGCAGAGGCGATCGACTGACCCTGAATCCTCCCGAAGAAATACATATAAATAAATCGTACGGTGAGAACTGTACAATTTTTTTTTTAAAAATTAGAAAAAAAAAACTGTACAAGAGAAATACCGTACAGAAGTTTTTTTTTTTTTTTTTTAAGTTCACCGTACGGTAGAGGCATGTGCTCCCGTGCGGTGGAGTCTGCATGCTCACCGTTCGGTAGAGCCGCGTGCTCCTGTGCGGTGGAGCCCGCGTGCTCACCGTGCGGTGGAGCGCGTGTTCCCGCACGGTGGAGCCGAGGTGTCTCCCATGCGGTGGAGCCACTTCCGTGTGGTGAGTGGAATAAACACCGCCGAGAATAAAGACACCATTGTATTTTCGAAATGAGGAAGGAAGGGTGAAGCGCTTGAGTGTGTGGCCTGGTCCAGGATTTCTCTCGAGCGGTAGGGGAGAGATTGACGTTGCCAACATAAATAAACAACGCGCCAAGGAATAAAAGCCTTACACATGCCACGGTAAAATACCAATGGAGAGATTGACCGTACGGCAGAATAACATCCACGCACTGAGAGTGAAAGAATCTAAAAGGCAGCCAGGCAAACATGTATTGTATAGTCAGTATCGCTGTCGAAGCGTCCCACGTTTGGAGGAGAATAGGCACGTGCAAAATCTTGTTACCCTAACCCTATTTTTTAATATTAAAAGGGCACAAAAGACAAAAGAAAAATCATTTAATGGACCCCAGAGGTGGAAAGAATTGGCAAAAGCAGTTGCGGCAGTTACCTGCTACAGTGCCGTCAACCTCTGCAAACAAGAAAGCTTTTCGGATTCTGCCTTCAGGTGTGAAAGTCAAGGGCGGCATGGTTGACAACAACAAAAGCAAAGGTAAAAAAGTGCAACCCAAAGTGCAGCAGCAGATGGCAACGAAGAATTATGTGACCATGGACACCATTACCTTCGAGGGTTTGAGTGGAGCAGATTGTAGGAAATGGTGGAACGAGACCCCGCATGATGATCCTATGAAGACACAGCTACGACTTGCACAGGTACAATGGGCCATCCAGATGCCCATCTTTTGCATTAAGGATTTTGAGGTTGTGTTGTGGGCCATGATTGGTGCCTATGACCCACACAAGCGACAGTGGGTATTTGATTACAAGCACCACCAGGTTACGGTGTCGTTCGCTTCCACAGAATTTACGAGAGTTTTTGGTATTCCAGGAGCGTAGGGAAAGAAATTGGACAAAGGGCAGAAAATATCCCCAGATTTAAAACACAAACTCCTCAAATTGATGTGCCGCGACGACCTCACACAAGTCGAACTGGATAGTCTCCAGCATGCCAACAAAGGAAGAGGTCTGAAGAAGTCGTTCCTGAGAGACAGGATATGGCAATGCCTTTTGGATGTGTTGAAGAGTCGCTTGATGGGAGCAAGTAGGGCTTCAAACATTGCCATGGCACAAGTGGTGTTGGTGAATGACATCCGCAATGGCGTGGCATACGACTGGGCATCAGTACTGGCAGATAGGATGGAGGAATTCATGACCCTCTAGCACAAGACCTTCTACATGCCCTACCATGTGATTGGACTCTTTCTGGATGCGGTACGCCTTTAGGGCTCACCAAACACAACACTTGGCACCACAAGGCCGTATATACCTGGGGCAACCACCTATATTTTATTAGGCTCACTTGGATATCATGGTACCAAGCGGAGATACACAATCAAGCAAGAAACGGAAGCGACGGATGGTGGTGTCTGAGTCGGAGTTTGCGACTAGTTACCCGAGTGAGGAGGCCAATGCAAAGGACTCCGGTGATGCATCATAGGCCACCGAGAGTAGTTTCAAAATGGTGGGTAGAGGCGAACAACAGGTGGAGGAGGAGACAGGGGTAACATCTTCTGCAGTTGTGCAGACAACCACACCTCCACCTCTTGTAGTTGAGCCAGCAGCAGCCACACGACCCTCGGGTGAGTTATCCTAGCAGATGGTCTCAGCTTGTGCCACTTAGACTCTTCCTGGAGCGACGGTATTGGCAGTGTCGGTTCCTGGTTTTGGGTAGGGTTGGGGACCAGTGATTATGGTTCCTCCACACATGGCCGCGACATTGGTAGCCTTACCAGAGCCTCAGGTGGTCAACGATGGGATTCCCACGACAACAGTCGAGGGTGGGGCCAGTGGCAAGACAGTTGGTAGGGAAGTTGAGGTACCAGCAGAGCGTCTTGGAGGGAGTGGTACGCCTTCTCAAACGGATATGAGTGTGTGTGCTGAGTCCGAGGCAAGAGGAGGAGTTGATCCAGAGCCCTCCTCATGACGAGCCTTTGGAGAGCCCTCACGAGGATGCCCAGGAGCATGGTGTCCTAGCATCTCGGAGAGTGGAGGGCAATAGGGAATTGGAGCAGTTTCTTGCAGATATGTCTGTCAGAGCCCGACGGATGGTAGCCTCTGCGAGGTCTCAGGGAGTTGCCCGGACAGATGAAGAGTTGGAGCAGCTACTCGAGTTTATGAGGGGCAGGTGCACAACACACTTTGCGCAGTGTTTTGAGTGTGGTGGATGGCCTACTACGGAGACCTTACAAATGTTGGAGAATTGGGGCCTTCGCGAGCAGGTTGGCGAGACTAGCAGACAGTCATTGTTGCGGAGGATAGAGCAGGTTTTTCGAGAGACCTACTATGAGTTACGGAGGATGCAGTATATTGCTGAGAGTACCGAGACCCAGCGCCAGGAGGCTGTGTTGGCACGGGAAGAGTTGGTTGCTCGACTCCAGCAGATGGAGGAGTCGCACAGAGAGCAATTGGCTCGAGAGAAGGCCTCAAGGGATGCAGAACGTGCTACATTGGACACAATGTTAGCCGAGGAGAGGTCGGCGAAGGATGCCTTGGAAGCATGGTTGGAGGAAGCCTGCAAGGACAGGGCTATGTTGGAGAGCCGCCTGGGTAGTGCCTTAGAGATGGTGGAGCAGAAAGATAAAGAGGTCTTGGAGGCAGCAATGATGGTGAAAAGAACGATGGAGTGCCAGATGGTTGCGGAGCGGGACCTCAAGCTGAGGACTGAGTAGGTCTATGAGTTACGCACTCGCTTGATAGCCGCACCTCGCGCATCGGCACCCCCCTCACCAGGTATGCTTCCTCTACCCCATTCTCAATCCTAAATTCTATGTTGTTAATCGTCCCATTTTGTTTTTCAGTTGTCAGGAGATGACCTTGTTTTTTGGGGGGGATGATGTTGGCAGTAATATTGTATGGGAATAAAATAGTAATTAATTAGGTAGTACTTTACTTTGTTAGTAATGTAACCGAGGGATGGTAGTTACGGGTGCGACAGTTGTCCCTTGCACCCCCTTAGTACCTTTATATACCATGGAAGATAACTTGTAAAAGAACAGGATTATGAATGGAAATAGTATCTCTCATATTTGCTTGATCTTATCATCTGGTATCTATGGCATTATTGGTTCTCGCTAAGCATTCTATTTGTATGTTTTAAACTGTTCACCTAGAGGGTAAACAGAGGCCAATCTAAGTGAAGAGTCACCTTGTTTGGTATATATACAAGGAGGAGTTCATTCTATACCAAAGTTCCCAGACTCAAACTCAGCTCTGACTCGGCAAGGTTGACTCGGCTCGGACTCGGCAATGACTCGGCAAAATAAGAAAACCCTTGAAATTTAGAGATTTTTAACGATTTAAAACTTGTTTCATACACCCATTATTGAATTAAGCTTAAAGACACTATAACATCATCAAATAGAAGCTAATTTGATCACATCCATCACATGCGTAGAAATGTAAATTGTAGCTGAAGGAATTAGAAAACATAGATATATAGAGTTATAAATGTTGTCCAATGTATATAAAATCCATGACTTCAAATGTTCCCAAACATATATGTAACTGTAAAGTGTAAACAATAACAAGTCTCAGGCTCAGGCTTAGGCTCAGCCTCATCTATTTGCCTCCTGGAAAGGCGTCTAAGGTAGGTCCTAGATGACTGAGTAGCCATAGTCTCTGCCTGTGATGTGCCAGTCTGAGTAGCCATAGGTGTTGGGCCTGATTATGCTCTATCCTCCTCCTCTGCCATAGCCACAGCCTCAGCCTCTCTGTCTGCCTGGTCAACCCATTCAAGTTCCTCATCAGTGAAGACTGGATTGGTGGACTCGATGAGCCAATCGGACTCGGCATCGACTTCCTCTAGAGTGATTGGAGAGGAGTGAGCGTCCAAAATCTGTTTGGTCCTGAGACGGAAATGGTAAAAAAATCATTAAAAATGTTATGTTTTTTTTGTTTTTTTGACTGCACTTTTTTAAGTGACATCGGTCGGGTCACAACCCTCGGACTCGGCGATTCAGGGAGTGACTCGCTGACTCGGCGAGTCAAGTGAGTCACGCCCCTTGACTCGTCTGAGCCCGAGTCAGGGTCACCCAGCCCGCTGACTCACCGCGAGTCACGGAAATCTGCAATTAACACATAAAGACAAGTTTGCATTCAAGGAAGGAGTTCGATATCTTCAACAGATTGGCATATTGCTTCAGATTGATATCTTGAGAGTAGATATTATTTTCACTGGTAAATTCACACCCAATGAGTTGCCTATAATTCATCTTTGATTCGGCCTTGAGAGTGGCCAAATTGTAAAGACAGATTTTACAATTATTCAATAATATAAGTGATATTATTGGCTGGGTTTTTCTCCCTCAAGAAGGAGGGTTTTTCCCAAGATACTTGTTGTGTTCAAGTGTTCATTATTTTGCATTTCTACTTAAATTAATTTATGATCTTAAATTTAACAAAGGGAACCGATTAGGGGAAAGTAGAGGATAGAAAATGGGGAGAAAGAGATGCTTTTGGTGATTAGTGGGAAGAGGGAAAGAGAGCAATCAAAGTCGCCAAGAAAGAGATCTCTCACATCTTTACAATTTGGGCAAAGAAAATGTGTCTTACAAAGGACAACAGGTGAAGATTCTGACCGACGAAGCTAATAAGATTGAAGCTAATTCTCTGTAGCCATCGCCTCTTGTATTGCAGAGATAAAATTTCGAAGAATTTAATTTTGGTTCGTCGATTAATTTCATGCATCATTTAAACATATTTTATGTTGACTGTCTATCTTCCTAAAGCTTTTATTGCTTGAGTGCTTACCATTTCTTTTTACTTCTGCTTTATAGATAGGTATTGTTTGCATTTTGTTGCCATCCTAGATTGGTATCTATCATATTTGGTATCAAAGAAGCAACTGATTGGGGAGAATATGGTGTGGGAAGAATGCCATCAAGAAGATTGAGAAGAGGAGGTGGTCGAAGCAACCATGATGAAGGAATCTATGAAATTTTGCAGAACTTGGTACCAAGAATGGAGGTTGTTGAACAGACACAAAGGAGAGGTTTGGTACCTGATGATGGTAGTGACGTGGAAGAAGAATCCCAAGCTATTGATGATGTTCGGGCAGAACTAGAAAGTATTGAAGAAAGATCGTTAAAAGCAATTGCAGGTGTTGGAGCCAAACCTAAAATAGAGGTTCCTACTTATTCTAGAAGTCTTAATGGAGAAGAACTCATCGATTGGATCAACGATCTTGATAAGTATTTTGAGTATGAAGGAGTGCCAAAGGAGAAAAGAGTGAAGTTTGCATGTACAAGGCTAAAATGCCACATTGCTATGTGGTGGGATTATATTAAGACTTAAAGACGAAAGAACAAGGAGAATATAACTTCTTGGGACAGAATGGTTGCCAAATTGAAGGCTAAGTTTCTTCCAGCCGATTACCAAACCAATCTATTCAAAAGATTGCAAAGTCTTAAGCAGAAAGATATGTCAATAAAAGAATATACTGACCAGTTTTACAAGTTGGTGATTAGATTAGGCCATAGTGAAGAGGATTTGGAGAAGGTAGCAAGATACCTTAATGGTTTGAGACATAGTCTGCAGGATGAATCAAGTTTAGTGCCCCCTAGATCACTTGAGGAATCCTATTAACTTTCCATTGAAGTGGAAGAGAAGCTTATGAGGAATCCAACCAGCAAGGGAAAGTTAGAGGAAGAGGACGAAAGGCTGAATGGGGACAACAACACCATCAAGATGAAGGGTTGGTCTTTCAAGTGGGCCAGTCTATCAAGAAAGAGGAGGCTATCAAAACAAAGGAGGTAGATCATATGGTAGAGGTGGTTTCCAAGGAAAAGAAAGAGGTTTTTCTAGTAAATGTTTCAAATGTAACCAGTATGTTGGTCACAAGCGTGTGTCATGTCCCCTTTCTAGAGTGGACATCGGAGACGGAGGAGTTGGCCTATAATTGGAGTCTCGTAGGCTAGCAGAGGTTGATTGGGACTCATTCAGTGCATATAGTGATTGGATTTTGGCTTTACAGGCAGTTTGGAGCCAGTTTGGAGCAGTTCCTAGATTTTAGGGGGTATCCCTAAATTTTAGGAGGTCGTGACAGTTGCCAGTCGTGAGGTTATTCATGACCTTTTAGATGGTTTCAGTTTCAAAGAGATTGGGCTTGTTTCCTAAATTTTAGGAACATCCCTAGATTTTAGGGATGAGACTACCAGTGAATCCTTGATTTCCGACTTCAGTCACAGACAGGTGACAGGATGATTTTAGGGTTTGTAATGTCAGTTGGGCATTTTGTGGCTATTTGGGTTATATTTTTAATATTTCCTAAGTTAGCGTTTAATAATTAAATAAGGCTAAGTTGTTAGCCATTTTGGAGTAATAAGGGGATTTTTGGTCTCATCTGGATGCGCATCCTATTGTGTGATAGCTCGTTGGAAAGATCTTGAAATTCTTTAAATCTTTCTCTTTGGTCTCAGGGCAATTCAGTGAGCGGATTTCTGTCTATGGGGAAAAAGGTCATTTTCTAGTAACATGACCACTTTAAAATAAGAAATTATAACATTTCCACTAGACCACGCCACTTGGAGACAATTAGGGTTCGATTTGCAATTGAGAGGGGTTATAAGGGGATAGGAGCTTCATTCTATGATTATCTTTTACACATTTTACATCTTGGATTTGAGATTTGGCTCTGGAAGAGCTTTTCAGCATCTGGGACGCCAACCCCAATGCCTTGCCTGTTTGGGACGTAGCCCCCAATACAGTGGTTTGGATTTGTTTGCAGCTATTAGCATCTTGGAGATTGTACGGCATTCTTTCTGGAGGTTCAGCAATTCTGACAGAGTTCAGCGTGGGGTTTGGGGTTTCTAACCAGTTGGGTGTACTTGGCAGCCGTACGGCTGTACCTGGCAGCCACTTTCCTTCCCACGTGCAGCACTTGGAGGGCTGGAATCTTGCCACAACTTCATTCCTAGTTATGTTACTCTTTCAGCATCCAGGTTGGAATTATTCCTGATTGTAATCTTCCTGAAATTATTGGAAATCTTCATCTGGTCAAATATTTGATTTTATATTCAGAAATCTGCCTTGAATCGAATTTGTTTTCGCTATATATGAACTTCATTTTCAGTACTTTGTTCATGTACTTGTACTTCATTATTTACTTGTTGAAAAATCATCAAAATACAAAAAGAATTCAACCCTTCTGCAACTTCTGTCTATTTCTGAAAGAAAATATTAATAAGCAGGAAAAATCAATTTAAATAAATAAAAATTACAGCAGATTGGTAAAAGAAATCCATCAGGGATCTTTCAGTGGTATCAGAGCTTTGATCTTGCCAGCCTGTTGGGTGAAGATCAAGAGTTCTAATTCAGATTTGAGTTTAGTTTGGTTGAAAATCAAATTGAACATCATGACAGGGTTGTTTAGAAATAAACAAGCAGGGAAAGAATTTGAACAAACACCTTCAAGGAGTTCCAGACAGTCTAAGGGTACAACTCCTTCAACAAGTACAAGGAGAAGGTCTCCTGCCAAGACATTCAATGATATAGTTATGAACAACTATGATAAGTATTGCTCTCTTCCTAAAAAGATACGTGACCACCTTTCCTTCACACAATTCATGGGTGTACCAGTTGAAGATGACTTGATGTTTTCAAGTCCACGTCATCAACCAAGAACAAAACAAGAGTCAATTGAGAGCAAGGGAAGCAAAGGAAGAGGAGCAGATATGATGTTTACCAGTGAGATTGGTAGGAAACTATTTGAAGATTTTGAGAGACATGTAGATCCAATTGGTGCCTCTTTGGTTGGTTACAACGCTGTCCCATCATTTTTGGTGGAAGATGTGAAGGAAGAGTTTGTAACTTCAAGCAATACACAAGACATTCATGAGAGGTTTGATGAGTTTTCAGATTGCCCAAAGACTGATTTTGAATCAGCAATTGATGAAGAACATGAGGTTGAAATGGACAGCATAAGTTTGGATTCATTTGTCACACTACTTCCTCTTCTCAATTGGGAAGACCATGAGGAAAGTCGAAATTTAATGGTGTGTAGTGAATCCAAAGATTTGTCACCACAGTATGATCATAATTCTGAAGTCCATAACAGCAGTGACATAACTTATCTCCCTCAAGATATGACAGCCTTTGGTCATGAAGAGAATAGAGATTTGCATTCTACATTTGCGGGTGCTTATGGTACAAGCATGGGTTATGCTAATGCAAATTATACAACTCACCATAAGTCTGATTTTGTGTACTTTGGGGCTGCTGATATAAAACATTGCCAAAAGTTGAACGAAGATTGGTTACATAGAGCTGCCCAAGCAAAAACGCTTGCTGCCCAAGCAAGACACCACCTCCAAAGAGTCAAAGAGCGTCACAATCGGTTAGATGACGCAAGGATACAAAGAGAATCATCCATTAGATCTTTATTTCTTCCAAGGGAAGAAAAGGACAGCGAAGATATATTGAATGGAAATAGAAATCAGTTTGATTTTCTGAGTTTGATCAGCAATTTTCCTTCATCTAATGAGTCAAATTTGAAACCTTGCATTGAGAACATTCAAGTTGGGAAGACTAGGTGTGAAGTTTATGAGTTGTTAGGTGGCATTCATAGTGGACCAGCCACTGAAGGTTTATCCATGTTGCAGAACAAAAACATCTACTATTCATTTGTGGACTTGTCACTTCTTTCATATGATAGGGCAGCGATGTACTTATTAATTGGTGACTCAGTTTTCTTAGATGTGATAGTGGGCTATGAAGATCAGCGTGTAAGAGACTATATTTGGTGCATGGCTAAACAATATATTTATTTGGCATCCTCCAATGAAGACATACTAACTTGTGGAGAAATTGGGCAAGTTGCAGCCGCTGATAAAAGGTTTTGGAGAGGTTTCCATCACACTTTGCTTGTTGGAAATTGTCTTATTGATGGGTCCATTTCAACATTGAAGATTGGTGGTATTTATGGTTTCACAGTGGCTATAGAGAGACATGGTATCGACGATGCCTCTTACTATCATTGTCTCTTCATGACAGATGGATGTGGATTTAGTTTTATTTGGGATCCAGGTGTTGATTCATTTGATACAGCGTCTTATAGGGATTATAGTATGTTGCTCCAGATATTAAGATTATATGGCACTTATATCAGAGGAGAGCAGCAGGAGCAGTTTATGTCCTACAGGTGGTTTGTGTGGGATCATGGTATAGACATGTGTAGTACCTTCCTTTCGTGGATCCTACATGGGTTGCTTCACTTCAGATGTATAGATGTAGTCGTGGGTGTACAATGGTTGTTGACACTTGGACGGTATGTTCGGAATATCACGAGGATGGAGCTGGAGTTTACCCACTATCCATCTCAGTTTTTCGAGCAGAGTGGGACGACAGTTGATCCACAGGTTGATTGTCATCAGATAGCTGGCGTGGATGAGTTATGTGATGTTACTCCTAGTGAGTACTTTGAGCCAGTTGATGTGGCAATTTCACCTGACTCTCTAGACAGGGTGATTGTTTCATTGCTAGTTGGTGATTACATATTTTTAGATGCCAGCTTGGACAGTGATGATTTTAGTCAGTATTATATATTGTCTAGTGAGTTGGCATTAGATCTTCCGGCACATCAGCAGCAGTGTGTGGCAGTTGTGTGTCACTTGTGTCAGATGGGGTCAGATCACAGAGGGTCTTCCATGGATTGGCATTCATTGGATATTATGACGGATGTTATGCATGTTGGTGATCATAGACACACTAGTGGTCTTGGCATTTATGGATATTTGATCTATGGAGATGATATAGTTTTCCATTGCTCACTTGAGGTATTCAACGGGAGCTATGCTTCGCTTTGGGACCCAGGCAGTGTTGATTTGACAGCACAGGTGCTTCAGCGTTTTGAGGAGCCATTCCAGACCGGGTTATTGCATGTTGTTTATATCAGAGATGAGCAGCAGTTACATGCAATGAATTGTTTACGTCTTATTTGGGATGGTGGAGGATTGGTGTTTCAATTGCTTGTGGGCAAGCAACTCCGAGAGGGGAGGCTTGTCATGTCCCCTTTCTAGAGTGGACATCGGAGACGGAGGAGTTGGCCTATAATTGGAGTCTCGTAGGCTAGCAGAGGTTGATTGGGACTCATTCAGTGCATATAGTGATTGGATTTTGGCTTTACAGGCAGTTTGGAGCCAGTTTGGAGCAGTTCCTAGATTTTAGGGGGTATCCCTAAATTTTAGGAGGTCGTGACAGTTGCCAGTCGTGAGGTTATTCATGACCTTTTAGATGGTTTCAGTTTCAAAGAGATTGGGCTTGTTTCCTAAATTTTAGGAACATCCCTAGATTTTAGGGATGAGACTACCAGTGAATCCTTGATTTCCGACTTCAGTCACAGACAGGTGACAGGATGATTTTAGGGTTTGTAATGTCAGTTGGGCATTTTGTGGCTATTTGGGTTATATTTTTAATATTTCCTAAGTTAGCGTTTAATAATTAAATAAGGCTAAGTTGTTAGCCATTTTGGAGTAATAAGGGGATTTTTGGTCTCATCTGGATGCGCATCCTATTGTGTGATAGCTCGTTGGAAAGATCTTGAAATTCTTTAAATCTTTCTCTTTGGTCTCAGGGCAATTCAGTGAGCGGATTTCTGTCTATGGGGAAAAAGGTCATTTTCTAGTAACATGACCACTTTAAAATAAGAAATTATAACATTTCCACTAGACCACGCCACTTGGAGACAATTAGGGTTCGATTTGCAATTGAGAGGGGTTATAAGGGGATAGGAGCTTCATTCTATGATTATCTTTTACACATTTTACATCTTGGATTTGAGATTTGGCTCTGGAAGAGCTTTTCAGCATCTGGGACGCCAACCCCAATGCCTTGCCTGTTTGGGACGTAGCCCCCAATACAGTGGTTTGGATTTGTTTGCAGCTATTAGCATCTTGGAGATTGTACGGCATTCTTTTTGGAGGTTCAGCAATTCTGACAGAGTTCAGCGTGGGGTTTGGGGTTTCTAACCAGTTGGGTGTACTTGGCAGCCGTACGGCTGTACCTGGCAGCCACTTTCCTTCCCACGTGCAGCACTTGGAGGGCTGGAATCTTGCCACAACTTCATTCCTAGTTATGTTACTCTTTCAGCATCCAGGTTGGAATTATTCCTGATTGTAATCTTCCTGAAATTATTGGAAATCTTCATCTGGTCAAATATTTGATTTTATATTCAGAAATCTGCCTTGAATCGAATTTGTTTTCGCTGTATATGAACTTCATTTTCAGTACTTTGTTCATGTACTTGTACTTCATTATTTACTTGTTGAAAAATCATCAAAATACAAAAAAGAATTCAACCCTTCTGCAACTTCTGTCTATTTCTGAAAGAAAATATTAATAAGCAGGAAAAATCAATTTAAATAAATAAAAATTACAGCAGATTGGTAAAAGAAATCCATCAGGGATCTTTCAGAGTGTGTCTTGAGTTGTCACAATGTCATACAAAGTCTGAAAGAAGCAATCAAATTGTACAAGCAGACAAAAAAAGTGTATGATCACCTGTACATCACAATGAGGAACTTGAGTCTGAAGAGTCATTGCTGTTCAAAAGAGTGGTGTTGAAGCAACCAAACGAGAGTCAAGTACCAATGAAATGAAGAGCTTTATTCAAAACAAAATGCAAGGCAAAAGGTAAGTGCTGTAAATTAATTATTTTTAGTGGCAGTACTAATAATCTTGTAGCTATCGACATGGTGGAGAAACTAGGCCTTAAAAGAATTAGCATCCTTCTGATAAAGTTTCTTGGCTACAATAAGGGCATCAATTGTTAGTAGATGAACATGCCTTATTAGAATTTCAAATTAGTTGTTATAAGGATAGCATCATGTGTTATATCATGCCCATGGATGTGTGTTATGTGTTGCTTGATAGACCTTGGCAATTTGATCAGAAAGCTATGCATGATGGGAGGAGTAACACTTATACTTTGGAGAAGAATGGTGTCAAGCATACCTTGATACCTTTGCAAGAACAAGCCTTTGCAAGAACAAGAAGAGCACAGTAGTAATAGCAGCAGTAGCAAGGAAATGATGATGAGTAGAAAAGAGTTTCTACATGCTATGAAAGATGAAGTGGGATATGCTTTGATACTCAAGCCCAAAACCATTTGTACCTCTACAAAATTAGTTGATTTACCCGAGGAGATATGGAGTGTAATGTCCCCATTTTTGGAGAGGAATTAATTAATTAATTTAATTAGTTAGGTTGTCCAAATTATTATTATTTTTCATGGATAGCTTAATTAATTATTTTAATTAATAATATTATGTTAATTATTTATAAAGATCAAATAAATTAAAAATTAAAAGATGACTTTATATTTAATTAATTTAATAAAGTGACTTAATTAAAAATTATATCATAAAGTCACTTAAGTGAAATAATATTATTTCTAAAAGCTTCTGGATGATGGACTAAAAAGTATTAAAGGGGATCTAGCTCAGCTTCTCATCAGCTTTGGATTGGGTTTTGATATTGAATTCAGTTTTGTAGAACCACGGGGTGTCTGCAGACTATTGTCTTTGGGAACGAAAACTGTAATGTCCCCATTTTGCGAGCATCAGAGTTTGTAAGAATTAGCCTATCATTTGACCCTCGTAGGCTAACAATTATTGATAGAGGGCCTCGTGTGGCAATTACTTGGTGATTAGAGATATTACTCTTCAGCTGGATTCAGGTTTTGGCCTTTGCACAGGTTTTTTTGACTCTGATTGGCACACTTACTATTTATAGTAAGTTACTATTTTGGGAGAGTCAGGGTTCCTATTAATAGAAAGACACCTGAGCAGAGCTTATTGGCAGTGTCGACCTTGATTGGGCCTTTGCAGCTATTTCTAGACTGAGTTCCACATACTTACTATTTATAGTAAGTCACTATTCAAGGTTTCTATTTTTAGACAGGCATCCAATCACATGGAGAACAGGGAGAGTCGACTCCTGGCTCAGACGGCTTAGCAATCAGACAAGTACATCAAGAGATATTAAAGTTTAAGTGACTTAAGTGATTTATTTAATATTTTAATATTATTATAAAGTTCTAAAGTAACTTTATAATAATAAAGTCACTTTAATATAATAAAGTGCGTTAAGTGAATAATTTAATGTGGGAATAAATCTTTTATCCCACATTGGCCAGGAAGGTGTTTGAGCTCTCTTAAGGAAAGAATAAAAGGAAAGGCAAGAGTTCATTCTCAGCATCCAGTTGATGAATAGTATTTTGATTGATTTTTATTGTGGAGCCTAGGGCTTTCGCAATTTTCTTCTTTGATCATAAGAAACGAAAACTTCCTATTGATAGCAATTTTGAAGGTGTGAAATAACACCTGAATTATTGCAGTTGTGGGAAAGAATACTTCAGTTCTTTCATTTGTGCAAATTGGTGAAGTTTTCTACAAGGGTTTGAAGTTTATTGTTGAAGAACATTTATAGTTGGTTGCAAATCATCCTTATTTGGCAACAAATTATTCAAGGTTTTAAGAGCAGATTGCAAGTTTGTTCTTGCTGCTACAGTGCGCATGAACAGTGCGCGTGAACAGTGCCGTGAACAGTGCGATACAGTGCCGTGAACAGTGCGCATGAACAGTGCCGTGAATAGTGCGCTACAGTGCCGTGAACAGTGCGCTACAGTAGTTGGAGTTCTATAGAAGGGGATTTAGAGAGGTTGAACAGCTATATATATGTGACAAGGGATTTGCATATGAGGAGAATCAAACCAATATATCAAGGCAGCCATTGAAATACCAGGTTTTCTATCTATGGGCATTGTATTAGAAAATCATTACTTCATTGCATCATTTTCTATTATGATTATATCATGAAATATTTGGAGGTTGCATATGTTTAATGGAGATATAATTTGCATATTCCACATTCAACATTGATCAGCCATTTAGCTTTCATGCCAATTGTTTGCTTAAATGCCTAATGGCTGTAGGTGTACTTTGGGATGCATGACAAGTGTTTGTCTTAATGTCAACTAGCTGTACTAGTTAATTTCAGTCATTACATATGTGTGGAAAGGTCTAAAACAGCTAGTATATCATTTCTATAACAACTTTGCATTGTTAGAAGCTTTCCATAACTTCATTTGCAGCCTACAAACCCAAAGAAGACAAAGAAAGAATTCACTACAGCGGCTTCAAACATTGTATGCCAAATGTTTGACAATATTCCTTGGTGTTCAAATAAGCAAAAACAGGGTCAGATTAGCCAAGGGATATTACAAAAACTCCCATTGATAGCATAACTGAGGGAGTGAAAGACCTTCCGGGGGGTTGCAGTTGAGAGTTGGAGATAACTCAGTCTTCCATATTGTGCTTAATGAGTTTGTGCATCTACATGGTGTCTTCAGCAAATCATATTGGGTCTCCTTAATGCATCGATTCTTATTGGAGGAGATAGGCGATTTATGTGAAGATCAATTGACGGTGGAAAATTACGAGGTGGCTGCCCTAATTGTAGGTCTGAGGGAAAATCAGGTTCATCATCCATACCCACAACTTTGCTAATATTTCCTTGTTGAAGCATCATAACAAGCAGTGAAGGACAGGGTTAGCCTTGGAAGCATAAGGCGATTCTATTAGGAGTATTTGGGAGGTGCAATAAGGAGAATTTGGTTGACAAATCAGTTCTAAAAACAAATTGTATCAGTCAACCATATTCCATGATTTTGTTACTATTTATCCATTGAAGCATCAAATCATACATTACAGGACAGCGCTGGCATAAGAAGTGAAGGGTGATACCATTAGGAGCATTAGAAGGGAATAATAAGAAGAATTCAATATCTATATCAGATCTGAAGATAAGTCGAATCAGACTGTTAGCCCCCACGATTTTGCTCCTAGACATTCTTTCATGCATCAGAGATGGCATTTGGCAAGGGCGATTTGATTGAGGGAAGGAGGTGATCATTTTTTGAGAAGAGACTGAAGATTAGCAGCTGATTATTATTAATTATCAGACCATCAATATTGCAGTAGGGGTGAATCTTGGACAAGTTCGATTTGGCAGGTTGAAGGCTTCATAATCCATGAAATTGCTTGCCTCTTCATCTATCCAGATGGGCGATTCCAAATCAGGTTCATTTGTCATCATTCTATGTACCTTTTTCAGACAGTTGTAATATCCATGGCTACCGTGTGTTCTCAGAAATTCTGAGTAATGAATGTCAAGAGTTTTGGTCATTAGTATCTTTTGAAATGAATGGGAAATAAGGTTGCAATCTCAGTTGAATGTTGTCTAAGGATTTATGCCAATTGTTCGATGAAATGTCAGCTACCTGAATGTATATGTCTCTGTGTCCAAATGAATGCAATGACATCTTGCATTAGTTCATAATCATCCTAGGTGATCATTCTATCATATGTATGGTTTATATCTTTTGAATAAGTCTGAAAACTCTGAGACAGCAGAACAGCATAACACGCAGTTGGACAGGCATTGTTAGCAAATATTCCTTGCATTTTCAGTCAAGCTACTGCAGGGGATATTTCAAGGAGCATATGGATATTTAGCAGCAGATTTACCTAATGAATTGCCTCTGATGAGAAGTGTTAGTCATCACATGGATTTGATTCTTGGAGCTAGCCTTCCAAACAAGACTGCATATTGATTGACTCCTAAGGAGAATGAGGAGATTAGGAAGCAAGTTGAAAAATTGCTTGAGAAAGGGTCGATAAGAGAAATTCTTAGTCCCTGTGCTGTTCCTACAGTCCTAGTACCTAAGAAAGGAGGTGAGTGGAGAATGTGCATGGACTCCAGAGCCATCAATAAGATTACAATCAGATATAGGTTTCCAATTCCAAGAATGGATAACTTGATGGATTGTTTAAATGGTTTTGTTTGTTTGTGTATCTTGATGATATTTTGGTTTTCAGAAGGTCTAAGGAAGAACACCTACAACATTTGAGGATGGTTATGACAAGGTTGCATGAGGAGAATTTGCTGATAAATCTGAAAAAGTGTGTTTATGCAGACTGAATTGATTTATTTGGGTTTTGTAGTATCCGGGGATCGATTGAAGATGGACAAGGAGAAGGTTCAAGCCATTATTGATTGGCCTACACTTAAGAGTGCATTTGAGAATTTTTCATGGACTTGCTAGTTTCTATATAAAATTTATCAAGAATTTCAGTCACATAATTGCTCCTATACTTGAGACACTAAATGGTACTAGAAAGCAGTTTGAATGGACTCAAGACGCTGAAAAGAGTTTCCAATTGCTCAAACAAAAGGTAACTGAACAACCTATACTTGCATTGCTTGATTTCAAAAAAGTATTTCAAGTTGAATGTGATGCTAGTACCTTGGCAATAGGGACCTTTCTTAGTCAAGAAGAAAAATCAGTGGCTTATTTTAGTAAAAAACTAAATGATGCTAAGAAGAAATATGCAGCCTATGACCTTGAATTTTATGTATTGGTTCAATCTCTAAAGAAGTGGAGGCATTACTCACTTCCTAAGGAGTTTATTGTCTATACCAATAACCATGCATTACAATTCATTGACAACCAACATAAATTAAATCGAAGGCATGCAAAATGGGTGGAATATCTTCTTCAGTTTCAATTTTGTGATAAAGCATAAGAGTGGACAAAAAAATAAGGTTGGTGATGCATCAAGTAGAAGAAACTTGTTGCTACATGAAATTCAGGCTAACATTGTTGGATTTGATAGTTTAAAGGAGTTGTATGTGGATGATCCAGATTTCTAAGAAGCATATGAAGTTTGTAACAGTCCTGTCAGCATAGATAGAGGCCCTTGGATTGAATTTATGCTACAGGATGGTTTTATGTTCAAATGCAATCGTTTGTGCATACCTAGAGAGTCCATAAGAGAGAATCTCTTGAAGGAGAAGCATTGTGGCAGCCTAGCAAAACATTTTGGAGAAGATAAAACATATATACAGCCAAGTACACATTATTATTGGCCAAGAATATAGGCTGATGTGAAGAAGTATGTGGAAGGATGTAGAGTTTGTCAACATGCAAAGGGAAGAAGTCAAAACATTGGTTTGTACCAACCATTGCATGTTCCATCCAGACCATGGGATTCTGTAAGTATGGATTTCCTAGGACTCAAAGAGGCAATGATTCTATATTTGTAGTCGTGGATAGATTCTCTAAAATGGTCCATTTCATTCCATGCAAGAGGACTAGTGATGCAACCAATATTGCTAATTTGTTTTTCAAAGAAGTGGTCACATGGCATTCCACGAAATATAGTATCAAATAGAGATACAAAGTTTGTAGGGCATTTTTGGAGGACCCTTTGGAAGAAGTTAGGTAAACATCTTAGTTTCAATTCAGCTTGTCACCCTGAAACCGATGGTCAAACTAAGGTTGTTAATAGAAGTCTTGATAATATGTTGAAGTATCTTGTTGGAACCACACTAGGAAGTTGGGATATAGCCTTAGCATAGGCTGATTTTGCCTGTAATGGTTCACCAAACAGAAGTACAGGTTTCAACCCTTTCTATATTGTCTATGGCATGCATCCTAGGGGTGTATTTGAACTAAGAAATCTTGGTGATATGGAGAGAAGTGTAGATGGAGAATACTTTGCAAAAGTCAAAAATAACCTTCATGAGGATTTTAAGTTGAACAGTGAAGGAAGCAATCAGCAATACAAATAGTATGCTGATAAGAAGTGGCAAAAGCCATTCATGACCTTCATGAGGAGGTTAAGTTGAACATTGAAGGAAGCAATCAGCAATACAAACAGCATGTTGATAAGTAAAGAGAAGTTCATTTTCAAGTGGGTGATCTTGTTTTGGCTCATCTTAGGAAAGAAAGGTTTCCTATAGGTGCATATAATAAATTGAGAATGAAGAAAATAGGCCCTTGTAAGATTCTCTGGAAGTTTTCAGTTAGTGCCTATGAGATTGACTTTCCTCTAGGCATGGTTATTTCACCTATCTTGAATGTAGCTGATTTATATCCATACAAAGGTACTGCAAATGAAGAAACAATAGAGTTTGAGTTGAAAACACCTGAGGGCCAGGAAATGACCCAATCAACTCTATTGGAAATTGAATGAATTTTGGATAAGCAACTATTGAGAAATACCTGAGATAAGGAGAATTTTAGATACTTGGTGAAATGGCAGAATCATCCTTTGGAGGATGCCTCTTGGTTAACCACACCTAAGATTTCCAAATATGGTCGTTCTATTGATGATCTAATGAGTTGGAGCTCGTGATTCTCTTTATTCCAAGGGAGGGCACTGATGCAGGGGCATCAACCTTCCATCTTGTTTTGATTCTTGTCTAATTTTTGGTTTGTTGAGAGTTTTAAGAGTCAAAATCTTCTCTCTCTCTCACCCAGTGGTCATTTCCCAACACCTGTCAGCATGTTCTCTAGTCTTGTTGAAAATTCATCATTGGTTACTCTTGACCAACTAATTTTCCAATCCGTTTTCTGGTTGCACAGTTTGATGGTTACTCTCGACCAATCAATTTCATGGTTGCACGATTTTGGACGGTTTCCTCTAGATGGTAGTTGGAGGGGACCGATTAGGGGAAGGCACAGGACAAAATATGAGGAGAAAGAGATGCTTTTGGTGATTGGTGGGAAGGGGGAAAGAGAGTGATTAGAGTCGCCAGGAAAGAGATCTCTCACATCTTTGCAGAATGGGCAGAGAAAATGTGTCTTACAATGGACAATGAATGAAGATTTTGACTGGCAAAGCTAGTAAGATTGAAACCAATACTCTATAGCCATCACCTCTTGTATTGCAGAGATAAAATAAGACATTGGAAGAATATGGTTTTGGTTTGTCAATTAATTTCATACATCATTTAAACATATTTTGAGTTGACTGTTTGGCTTACTGTTACCAGATTTTCACCTATAGGCTCAATCAGGTAGAGCCACTAAGTTTTTGAGCAAGTGGTATTTAATGGCCTCTCTATGTTGCATTTCATTACAAATGAAATAACCTCAAAAGACTGCAAAAAGCAAAGATTGCAAAGTAAAAGCATTTCATTGATATAAATGTACGAAGCATAGAAATATTAGGAAAAGTCTTTCGGAAAGAATGTAATCTTTATTAAAATGATAGAATGCATGTCTCACACAATAAGCCGTGAGACTGACCATGTTCATTCAATATGCATGATGCACATGAAAGCTAAATTATACATGAATGAGTAAATGCTAAAATGCATGTCTAGAGGGTGACCAGTCATTGCCTGAATGGCTGGCGCTTGTTGGCTGATCCATAAATCTGTTGGTGTCGTCCTGCTCCTCCTTGCTTCCCAGGTCCTCAGTGCTCCTTTTTCCTGCATGATTCAATAGGCAATAGGTTAGAACTGTGTTCTAAGCAATGAAAGGTCATACACTATACATGAGCATTCACTTATACATGTATAAGTTAGTCTTGATGTGCAAAGAAAGGAGATGCATATTTTAGGTGTCCAAGGGAAATCAAGAAAGTCATCATACATAGGCATATTATTTCTAACATGTTTATTTCATGTGCAGCTACAAATCTGATCATGTTCATTTTCAGCATGTGGGGTGAAATGGGCTCCCACAAGGGTTGAGCCCGGCATGCTAAGTTATAGATAACACTGTTACAGTACCATCAAAGAAAGGCATATAGTCCCTAACAAAAGATGTAGTCATGATGCATTTGAAGAACAACCATAAAAGGAGGAATTGTCATGATGGAGAGCCTATAAAGATGCAATGACAGTCCAATTATTGAAAGTCACAGAGAGCATGCATGGAAGAAGCAAATCAGTCTTACTGTCTGTTGACGTGTATTTTGTACACTATCAAACACAGAATAAAATACCCAAGGGTACCTTATCCTCTCTTGAATAAAGCCTCTGAATGCTGAAGATATCGCGAGAAAGGATCAATCAGGGTGACTTCAAGGTTCTTCGATGTAGGGTCTCTACATGTGGATAAGCACCAGTGGTCGTTGTGAATGCTGTTTCTTCAAGGGGCCTTATGTTTCCGAATTGCAGGAACAGAATTTTCCTAAAACTAACAAATTCTCAAAAAAGATCAAAAGGTAGGGTTTGCAAGAGATGAATTCTAATCTAATCCTAAGAATGACTCAATGTAGGCTAGAGTTGGTAAGATTCTACCGATTTCAGTATCGCCAAGGAATTACAACTCTACTGGAATTGATGCGATCTTCTAAGGTGATTAGTGATGAATCATCGAGAATTATAGACACTACCATAAAGGTACATATCAATAGTTCAATAATGATTGAAGGTTCAAGCAATCCATATATCTTCAGTTGACCACACAAGGCGTCCTTACAATCAGTAAGAAGCTAGTGGTTTGGAACGTGAATCTCACCAAAGATCAAGCCCAACACTTAGTCTTTCAAATTTAAATACAACTTCGACTGAGAATGATTCAAGAAAGTAAACAACCATGAAAATAGCCACAAAAATTGCAATAAAACACCATAACTTCAATATTTTATTGATCTTAAAGCCAAAATAGACAACAATTGCTTGAAATTCTTTCTTCAATGCTCAATCTTGCTACAAAATAACTTTCTCCTCTCTAATATCTAATTGTTAATTATCTGACTATATCAAAATGAAAATGAGTGAGGGTATATATAGCATCCTCAATTACAATGAATGGCCCAGATCAAAAGAAGATCAACGGCTGAGATTCTGACACCTAAACCCTAATTAGGGTTTGTTACAAAAAGTTCCCCTTTTAGTTGAACATTATTAAATGCATAGCCAAATATTTAATTGGCACAAAAATCTAGGAAACATAGACCAATGATAATTAAGGCGCCACATCATCTACAACAACCTCTCTTCTAGAACCTTATTCCCTTTCCAATGTTCCTTCTTAGCATATGCAATGAATCTGGACACAATTCCCTCAATCTCAGCAATAGGAATCTCAGGAAGATTCCTCATTCGTTCCTACAAGTGGATAACCTGATCAAAGGCCTTGAGAAGAGCCGCATCCCATCCATGTTCGAGTTCTTTGATCTTCTCAGTCAGGAGCATAGTAGCGAACATTTGATCCCGTTGTTCATCTGTGATGACATTCTCATCTTTGCAAAAGATGACCTTGACTCTTTCTTCCAATTCTTGAAGGTCCACATCTCTCTCAACTTCGATCCTCCTGCCAAGAATGGTACATAACACCTCAAACACCTTGTCCTGAATTGGATGGATGACGCCTTCAACTTGATTGCATTTGGTGTTGATGTCCTCAAAAATAACCTCCTTCATCTGGAGTAGAGTTGACCACTGGAGTAAATTATGAGCTCCTCCATCCATTATCTTTTCTTGTGCCAGGATCTTCCTTGGTGTTTGCCTGATCACTTGCAGAACAGGAATGATAACATCTCTAGTGTGAGCGAAAGCGGCTACCGTTATCATTAGGTTGTGGATGATCTCAAGGACCTGGATAGCTCAGTGGATTGTCTGCATCATTCTTGTTGCAAATTCAATGGCAACTGTGTGGGATTTGTCAATCCAAGAGCTCATAAGTTGAACCAAGCTCTTGACCCTCTTTGCCTCGCCAACTGATTCAAGGGGAAGTGCTTGCACAGGAGACACTGCTGGATCCTGACGTCCCAAGGGCTGATTGAGGTGGCTAAAGTAGCCTCTCCAAGCACCTCTCTCTCCCTCAAGCTTTCTATTCTTTTCCATTTCTTCCTTAAGCTTGTCTTTAAGTACTTCGAATGAATCGGTTGCCTCATCCAGTGCCTGCTCAGCAGTGAGTGGACCAAGCTCAAATGTTTCTACATCATACTCTTCTGCGAGAATTTCACCTTCATACTTGTCCACTGCCGGTGTAGCTATCTGCAACTTCCTGGATCCTGTGTCATCTCTGATCATCTTGGACATCTTGGTGGCCTTCTTCTTCTCCGTTACTTCTTGAGAATTTCCTACAAGGCTCTCTAAGTCAATTACATTATCTTCATCCTCGATCACAATCACCCTTGTCAGTCTCTCCTTCAACCAATCTGGAATGGCGGATCTCGTCTCTCTAACTTGTATTTCTTTAGGCAATGGTTCGTCTTCTCGGAGAGGAGATGTCACTTCATCATCATTCTTGTCTTCATGTAGCTCATTGGCTTGGGGAGATCGACTTGACGAATGCTAAGGTGCCTTCCCCTTTTCAGGTTTTTCTTTCCTCTTCGCGCCTCTAGGATGAGAATTATCTTCACTTGCGCTTGCTCCTCCTGTCATAAGATGATTGGAGATGTCTGCCACTATCCTGAGCTTGATCGGCCACTCTGTAGACTTTAAATTTCCTGATAAAATCTAAAGGTAATCTGGAATGCATCTTTCTTTTCACTTCTAAATCACTTGAGAGATTCATCCAAAAGTCTTCTACCTGAAATTCGTGCTTGTACTTCCTACCATATGTCTCCTCTATATACCCATAAGGATCAACATTCTCCCTCAAGGCAAAGAACGTGAATGAATATGAGGCCAACTCCCTCTCTGCATCATCCAAGGCTAGAGCATTAGGACATACCTCAATTGAATTCCCCAATATGATGGGCACGGGAACTCCATTTCTATGCCTGTGTCTGAATGCCTTTGCATAGTCTGCCAACTGCCTAGTCACCTCGAGTAGCACTATCTTGTCTGTCGGATACCTCAGCAACATGTAGGGAGGTGAAGGACACCCATGAACTCTGATATAAGTAAACTTTTGAAACTGGATGAACCAAGCACCATACCTCTTTATAAGTTCTTGGGCATCTAGAGATAGTCGGTTGTGAATCCCGCCTTGCAATATCTTCGTGATGTTCATCGTGAAGGTATCATTGACTAACTTGTAGTCACTTCTTGGTGGATGATGCAAATGAACATAAGAGTCACAAACTCTCACCTCTCCGGGTCCTCTTCCGATCAGTCCTCTGTGAGGTAGTCCTGCATATTCAAAACTCCTGATCAAGGCATATATGACGTATGAGCTCATGTGGAATGACTTGGTAGGCTTTAGTCTTCTTAATTGCACATCCAAGCAATGGCTAATAATTCTAGCCCAATGAATTGTTCCTTTTCCTTGAACTATCACTTGGATGAAGTAAAACATCCACTTCTCAAAATAGAAGGCCTGAGGAGCCCCTGTAACTCGATTGAGCAAAGTTATCAAATCTTTGTACTCCTCCTGGAAGTCGATCCTATGTGGTGTGTTGGGAATCTTGCTCAGGCGAGGACGACTTTTGAGTAACCAATTCTTATTGATGATGCTCAAGCAAGTGTCTGGATCATCTTCATACATCGACCTGGCTCCTTCTAGGCTCTTGTAAATCATATCTTTATGCTCTGGAAGATGGAGAGCTTCACTTATAGCCTCCTCTGAAAGGTAAGCCAAAGTGTTCCCTTCCTTGGACACGATTGATCTTGATTGTGGGTCATAATGGCGAGCACACTCGGTCATCAGCTCATGGCACTGGATTGCTGGAGGGAAACCGGCCGCCTTGATGATGCCACTTTCAATTATTCTCTTTGCGACGGGTGATGGCTTTCCAATGTAAGGGACCTCTCGAAACTTCTTCACACTGAAATTTCCCAAGTTGGTATCTCCAATGTTGCTCCACTTTGATACGATCTTGGTCTCCAATTCTTCATTCCTCTAATCTCCCTTCATGAGAGCTGGACGACTAGTGGATGCTCCTGCCTTTGGGGTCGCCATCTTGACACCTACACAACATTTCATAATGAGTAACATATTTTGAAGCGAATAGCAATGAAGGTTCAAAAGGAAGACAAAAGATATTAATTAGGAAACTTCATGATAAATCTTGAGTTATCATTTCCTAATTAACTACGCAATTTTCAAAAACTTAAAGTTCAAAATTCAAAACTTCAACATTGGGACTAGGATGATCTCGGCATACCTCCACTTGAGAATTAATTCTAAAAAATGATGCAAAAAATAAGGTGAATTTTGGCTAGGCAAAAATGTAGATCGAAGTCCTCCTTTTTAGCAAAAGGCGCCTCCTTTAGTCTTCACAAGCATCAACTCCACCACCTTTAGTCTTCAATACTTAGGATAATTCACTCCAAATATACTAGCTTTCGCACCTTCCTCTTGCTCTCCAAAATCGCACTTGAAGTAATGAATGAATGATTGATTAAATTGCTCAAAACACCCCTATTATATAGGGCGCTCACCACTTCACCTCCCCATAGGCCGACTTGGCAAAATAGGCCAAAAAGTAAATAAATTTGCAAAAAAAGAGGGGCCGACTTAATAAAATAGATAAAAATGATACCTCAAGCGCTCTATTTTAATTTTAATTTCACAAAAATTAATTTTAAATGCCTTTCTAATAGGAATTCGATTTTTGAGGCTTAAAATTAATTTATTAAATGCCATGCGCCTTTATTAAATGCCAATTTAATTTAATTTTTTCCCAAATATTTTGAAATTGGCGATTTTGGCATTTCATGCGATTTGGAGGGTATCAACGTTGGGGTATGGCAAAAAATAATGAATGCCAATGACTTCGCTCTGGTCCCTTGGAGAGGGACAAGAGCGCTTTTCTCAATCTAGGCCTTGCATTCCTCATTTTTACGTTCAAAACTTCATCTAGGCATTTTAAAATGGCATTCTTGATTGGAATCTTGAGTTTAATTCACTTGATCTTTAGGAGGAACGTGACTTTAGGACATTTTCGCCCTGGACCTTGGGTGAGGGACAAGAGCACTTTTTCATTTTTAGGCTAGGATTCTCAATTTTTCAAGTCAAACCTTTATTCATCATGCTTTAGAAGATCCTTCCCATCTCGCCCAACCTTGCCTTAGCATAATCTCGGAGGGAAATTGTTGATTTTATAAAAATCGCCCTGGTCCTTAAGTGAGGGACAGGAGCACTTTTGAGTCCTTGTGCAAATTCTTGATCACATTAATCTTCAAATTACCCTCAAGGCGTAGAACATCATTCCCCACTTCTTCTTGAGTCCTGGAAACAAAAATATTATTTCAAAATGCAAGGTAAATGGGCATACTTAGAAATTTCGCCTTGGTCCCTTAGAGAGGAACAGGAGCACTTTTGCCAATTGTCATCAAAATTCGCAAGTCTTGCATCTCAATTCCACCTCGAAGCATTTTAAACATCATTTCAAACTTGTGCCTTGGCCTCAATTTGTCCAAAATTGGCGAGAAAGGCAAGATAATATGTTTTTCACCTTGGTCCCTTGGTGAGGGACAGGAGCACTTTTGCAATTTCAAGCCTATCCATCCTTTGCTAGCTTTCCAAATTATCTTCTATGGGCTAATCATGTCTTCTTCCATTCATTTCAATCACAAACTTGCCTTGGCTTTGCAAGAAATTTGCACTTTTTGGAAAATCACTCTGGACCCTTGGAGAGGGATAGGAGCACTTTTTGGAAAATCGCTCTGGACCCTTGGAGAGGGACAGGAGCACTTTTTACATCTTGGCATACTTCTTTGTTCTTTAAACCTCTCAATTGCGTCTAAGGCATAAAACATCATTCGTCCTTCCCATCCAAGTCAAGTTTTGCCATAAAATATCAAACAAAGAGGAGAAACTTGAAAAAGCGCCATGGTCCTTCAGTGAGGGACATGAGCACTTTTTGTCATTTGGGTTGATTTACTCCTTTGTGAACCGCTTAAATTATATTCAATGGACAAAACATGCTTCCCTTGACTTCTTCAAATCGTAAAATCACTTTAATCTTGCAAAAATAATGCAATTTTGAAATTCAAGCTCCGGTCCTTCAGTGAGGGACAGGAGCACTTTTTGCCTTCTAAGCCAAATTGTCTCACTTTTCACCTCGAAATTCCTTTGCTAGGGAAGATTTCATCTTACTTCATGCTATGAATAAGAGTTAATGTCCAAGATAGGTCTAAAATTGTGCATATAAAGAAAATCGCTCTAGTCCTTCAGTGAGGGACAGGAGCACTTTTGACCTTCTAGTCGAAAACTTCATCATTTCATTATTTTTAATCAAGTCTGGATGTTCTATCATGTTCATTTTGCCGTCCACCATGCCTTTGATGTTTCAATTTGACTAAACAAGGTCAGGAATGACTCAAATAAGTCCTTTTCGCCCTGGTCCCTTAGTGAGGGACAGGAACACTTTTGATGATTCAAACAAAATCCTTCACTTTTCCAAGCTAAAACCTCTTCAGGCGGGTGGAGAAAATCACTTGTTTTCCATTCATATCCAACACTTGGCCTATTTTCACTGCAAGATGAGGGAATCCAAAATTTCGCCCTGGTCCCTTGGTGAGGGACAGGAGCACTTTTTCCTTTAACCTTCAAAATTCACCATTTTTGTGCCTTCAAAATCTTCAAAAGTATCAAGTCACGTCCAATTATCATTTCGGAAGACCCTGCACAAAACAAAATAGAAAAGTCAGTGACAAATATGCATTAAATAACATTTGCGCCCTGGTCCCTTGGAGAGGAACAGGAGCACTTTTGTCCTTTCTGGCTAATCCATTCAAAATTTAAGTCTCCAAACATTTCACAAGGTAGAGTTAGGTCATCCTCAAGGCCAGGAATCAGTTAGCAAGCTCTTGCAAAATAAGAAATTGCACTTAGAATGAAATTTGCCCTGGGCCTCCAGTGAAGGACAGGAGCACTTTCTCTGTTTCAGGCATCATCTTGCCTCCGAAATTTGATCAAAATTTACCTAGGCAAGAATACACAATTTCATCTTCAAAATGCTAACACTTAGGCAAAATTTGAATTTTACCCCAAAAAACCTTGACTAGACCTAACCTGAGACTTATCTGACCTTCCTAACAGACTCACCTTACTTCAATAATCAATCCTCGGAAGGATGCTTAATAGCTTTCAAAATTTGACTAGACTCAGCTTGAAAAATATCCAAAAGAAACCCCTTAAGGCTTAGCCCTAGCCCAGACAGACAACTCACTCACTCAAAACCCTAAAAGCAGAGAGAAAAACGGGCAAAACAAAAGCAAAAAGAGGGGGTCCCCATTTTAATGGGGCGATGTGTGAAATGGTCACAACACTGTCTTGGACAAAAATCAAAGCCTAAGGTATCAATTATTCCATTCATTTTATCAGAATTTTGTAGCAACATTCTAAAAATGTCTTATCCTCTCAAATCCAAGATGCAGTCTTTTTCTAAGAGCTAGCACAATTAAAAGGTCACGTCGACTATCAAGGTAATGGTGCCCTTGAGCTGTTATGGAAAGAAAAAATACAGTGTTGATTTTAAAAGATTAGCAGGGATGCTCGTGGTGTCCTGTTTACTTCTCAGAGGGGACTTCACAACTTTAATCACTATGAAGATGCCAATACACAGATAAAATACAGTAACATATCCATGGACTAGATTACTGTCAAGATGAATACGGTTTGAGAGCTCAGAAAAATAATGGAATAGCAGCCTAAAGATGACAACTCAGCAGTTATAACAGTCAGGGCAGTAAATTTGCAACAACATTCAAATCAAGACATGCAATGTTACGCAATCCAAGCCCTTAAAGAGAAGATTTAATGGCAAAATAGAGAAAAATCAACTTTCAGAATTAAGAAAAAATATGCACCTGAAACAGCCATTAATGGTGGAAATCTGCAGAAAATAGTGCCCAGAATCAAAGGGTTTCGCCCAGCACTTGAATCGGCAGGGAGATACATAAGAGCATTCGAAGTTCGTGACCTTGGAGACCCAATTTCGAGTTTCACTAATAAATAGAGGTCGTTTTATCAGGTTCAAGGAATGAAGGCAGCCTCCATGCATATCAAGCAGAAAATATAGTCATGGCGGCCCCCTGTATATGCATGGAGATCTCAGAAAAAAACGTCAAATATGCCCTTCGTTTTTTTTGCAATTAATCATTTCCAGCGGATTCTTCCAAGACACCCCAAAAAATCAACCATGGCGGCACATATGGAAGCTCAGAATTGATAAATTTGCGGATCATCAAGCAGAAAACCCTCATGGCGGCTACCTCACGATAGCAAAAGAATAATTTTTTATCGAATGCCAAAGTCAAGGATGAAATAAGCTCTTAGGGTTTGCTTTCTCCCTAAATATGTATCGAAAGGTTAAGACATTTTTGTTTTGCTAATATTTCTTTTCCCTTCATGCTTTTTCCTCATAATTTTGCCAAGGGATCGATAGGAATATTAGTATTTATATTGTTAATACTTATTAAGTGATTCATTAATATCACTTAATATTTTATTTCAATATAAATATTTTATTAAGTGATATTAATGAATCACTTAATAAGTATGTCTTTTATAAAGACTTCTATATAAGCATAATTAAAATTCAATACATTTTAATTAAAGTGATTTTCTAAAATTTTATTATATTAATTAAATAATTTATTTTACTTTATGTTTATAATTAAAATCAAAATAATAACAAATAAAATAATAATAAAATGTTATTAAAGTGAAATTGGTCACTTTGTTAATATTTTTATCATTATTTCATTTATTAGCGTTTTGCCTTTAAAACATAACCATAAAATAAAACAAAATATTTAATTAAATAATAAATTTCAAAAAGTCACTTTATGAGATGTATTTTTATTTTTTAAGAGGTCAAAGAGATATTTTTGCAATTATGAAGGCTTGCAGGCCTGTTGGTGATATTTGAGGCCATTTATGGTGCTTTTAAGAGCTTTTATGGTTGCAATATGGGTTGGCTTAACTTTTGGCCCAGGTTTCTCCCTTTCAGACCTGTTTCAGATCTTTTAAAGGTGGTTTTTTGTTTCTGCTCACCCATGAGGAGGTAGAATATATTATTCATTATCTGCTTTTTGGAAAGCATATATACAACCTTCCTTCTTGATTGTAAGGGTTCTCACTTGTTCATCTTTTTGGCAGATTGTAATTTCAGAGTTCTTCCTACAAAAGAGGATGATTTTGTAACCAGTTTTCAGAACAGTTTTGATAAGCTTTGTAACAGTTTTTGACAGTAATGCATATTTTGCCTTGTCAGATTTCTTGTTTTTGTGTGCTTAGTCCTAATGCAGTTTCAAGTGATATCTTTCATCCTTGTGATTGTGTTGCTGTTAGCACCTTTATGCAAGAGTTTTTCTAATTATTTGCAGGTCATAGGTTGTGTCAGTTGTATGAGTAACTTCAGTTTGTGAGAAAACATCTTTTCTCCTGCTGAGATTATTATTTTTACATCCTTCTTATGAAGTGTTGATGCAGAGGTTATGAATTTTCTGATTTGTGCAAGGTTTCCTTTTATTACTGGTTATTTCGTGTGTTAATCAGTTTGTCCAAGTTTTCTGGTATCCTTTTTGGTGTATCACCTGTTAGTTAGTAAGTTTCATTTTATGTTCTCCTTCTTCTCTTTTCTCAATAAATCGTTAGGTTTAGGTGAATGCCAGTTAGAAAGAACTAGCTTGCTCTGGAGGTCCACTTCAGTTTTAGGTTACCCGCAGCCTTGAAGTGTGCCAATGTTTCAATAGGCAGCTGAAGTTCGCAGCTTTAGCAAGGGTGTAGGCTTCATTGATAACACTTACTAAAGCTTCTGTCGTTTGAGTGCTTACTATCTCTTTTTATTTCTGAGTTCTTATTGCTCTATAGATAGGTATTGTTTGCATTTTGTTGCTGTCCCAAATTGGTATCTATCAAGTAGAGTGTCCCATGAAGCAAAAAAAAAAAGATACAACTGTATTAAATTGAACCTTTTCCTCAACAATAGAAGTCCCTACTTTTTAGTCGAAAATTTAAGTGGATGCAATTGGGGTGGTGCAATTTGGAGCTAGAAATTGCCCCACCAAGCTTAGCATTTGTTTTCTACCACTTGTCAATCATATGGAGTTTTTAAATTTCCATCGATGAATTTTTTTATTATTTAATATTTATTTACTTAATTAAAATTCATGAGACCACCAGCTTCCTTAAATTTAGGAGATTAGTTCTTAAGCTTAAACTACATTACAAAATTTATGAAACCGCTCGCTGAATTTTTTTAGGAAGACCCTGTCCATGGGACCATATCTTAAGACATCTGTGGTCTGCACCAATAACTATGACTGTTGATTCAAGAGTTACATCACAAATGTTAGTGGAACCAAACGCTATGGTGTTTCTTGGTACATCTTCAAAACTAGTGATATCTCTAAATTACATCATTAATAGTAAAAGTTCATTTTTTATGGCACCAATATGCACTATTAAGTAAAACATATTATAAATTATATGCTTATAATATACAAAATGCACCAGTACCTTATTGCTGACTGCACTACCCTCCGACACTATAGACCTCCCCCTCAAAATCAATAATCAGTCTCCTAACTGACTGTCTCGCTCTGCTGCTTGGGTGCAGGTGTGTTGATACTCATCAGCAAAACTGGCACAACAGCAACTCCAACATTGGATTTAATTATTCTAGAAGCTTGTCTACATGATGTCTTTGCTCGGGCTGGATATGGGGCTTTAATAGGTGTTGTGTGAATTAGAAATGCATAACTTTTACTTAGTCTTTGTTGGATGTTGTATGCTAATAAGAACCACCTATGGCTTGGGAATGTGTTGATGTGATGGCCTCCAGCATGTATTCCAAATGTTGTTGATGTAGCATTTGAATAATATCCAGTACTGGAAAAGGCATGTAAAAATTATTGCCAGCAGGTGGTTGAGTTCTCAACTTATTTAACTCCTTTATGACTGATATCTACTGGTTTATAACTAATACCTGCTGGGAAACCATTGAAACACTTTTCAAATTTTGGGCACCAAATCCAAATTGGCACTGTTCTTTGCAAAGGCCTAGTGGGAATCAGCAGGCTATTTAGTACTTCTTTTTGAACAATTTCATCATCCAAGTCTAATTTTTTTTTTTTCAGGCTATTTTGACCGTAGCCTCAAAGGCCTAGTGGGAATTAGCAGGCTATTTAGTACTTCTTTTTGAACAATTTCATCATCCAAGTCTAATTTTTTTTTTTTCAGGCTATTTTGACCGTAGCCTCCAACTGAAGCTGGTTTCTTACATTGCGATTACATATATTGTTGATAATGTCACGTCTTCAAATCATTGTTATAAGACTTGGACTTGGCTCAGAATTGAACTCCACTAACCTATTACTCTCCAATCTATAGACCATAAATTTTAAGGTTCTTTGCTGCATTCTTTGTCTTGTTTTAATTCAATCATCATACGGAGCAAATCTCTCCATAATGCTTGATCTAATCGTAGTTTTCTATCACCACTTGCATCTAAGTCACCATCTTCATCAGTTTTCTTTTAGAGTGTGAAGACATCTTGTCCTCGCTTTCTATATCAATAGCTCTGTTGTACATTTCTACATATGATGAAAATGGTGTTACTTTCTTTTTTCCTATAACAAAGGAATGAGATCTTTTTTTCAATTTGTAACTAGTTCTTTGTCCAATTTTAGTATTTTTACCAATAATTGCTTGAGCCTACAAATGTAAGCTCTCATAGTCTCATGCTTTTCATCATCATCCCGAAGAAATCTAAATTCCTCCTTGAAGGTCTTAACCAAAGTTTTAAAACTTAGACTCGCCACGAACTTGGTAAACCAAAAAATCGGACTCGAACTCAGACTCAGACTCACGAAAGGCTCGGCAAAAAAAAAACGTAGTTTTACAAAAAAACTTAAAGAAATTAATGCATTTAGAGAACATAAGAGCCATAATTGAAACATTGCACATGTCATATGATCTCCAAACACTCAATATTTGAAATTTCATCATTCATACTCATAGTTTCAAACTTTAAAATGCATAATAGCAGCAAAGTTTATAAATGTTTACAAAATTACATATAATGATTGGTCTAGATCTTGGGGGAGAGAGGAGAGACTGAGATAGAGAGTGGTAGAGAGAGGGGATAGAGGAAGAGAGATAGGGAGATAGATAGGTCTAAAATTGGGGGCAGATAAAGTGAGTGTGATAGAGAGGGCGAGAGAATGCTAATAGGAGCCTATAAAATTTGATTGTTTGAAAATTTAAAAGATCTTCTAAAACCTAGAATTTGCATTATAATTCCTAGAGATCTGAAACCACTCTCAAACATCTTGCCAATATATACATGAAATATAACTTAAAGTATATACTTAAATGTTATATTTCATGTATATATTCTGATGAAGAGAATGAGACTGACTTGAAAAAAAAAGATTTAGATAATTTTTTGACGTGTTGTCTGGGTTGCACGAGTCTAGTCAAAAGACTCGGTAGGACTGGCCTCGCGAGTCTGTGGCGAGTCGACTCGTGGCACCACTGGACTCGCAAGTCTGTGGTGAGTCCACGAATTTTTAAACTATGGTCTTAACTTCTATATACTTCAACTAGTTCAATCAATCTTTGTGAACAAATCAATTACCAGTCCTTCGAGGGTGGATGGGAATGTTTTCTTTTTTGGGCAAAAGTGGCAAGCCACTAATATATATTAATATAGATATAAGAAATTACAAAAACTTGTTCAAAGAGCATACCGACAGGAAAGAACTAGCAAGAAAACCTCCGGTTATAGCTCAAAATATAGAAAGAGTCTTTCATACCGAACCTGAGAATTCCTATGAAATTTACAACTACTGATCCTAAATAAAAACTAAGTATTTCCTTTGTACAGTATCCATATTGGCTCATTTGACCATGGCCATGCAAAAATTTAAAAGGTATTACATATCAAAATGCTTATGCCCTTCGAATACTTAGGCACGAGTATCTTTGGCCTAATATCTGCAAGTTAGCTGACCTATAGAATCTAACAAAGACAAAGTCGAGGAGAAAAAACCAGATTATCTTTACCGTAGTACCAAAATGTATGAACTATGCCCAAAAAGGATTTCATTACAACTATTTCAAAAATCATCCTCGTTTTTCCCTTGCTTCTCTTAACAGTTTGAGGGCACTGTAACCGGCTCATGTTCTGCTACTACAAGAGGCTGTGTTGGACGCACATGTTGGGGTGGCATGTGTGATGCACTTTGTGGCAAGTGTTTATCACACCCTGCATCCTTTGTGTTATCGGGTCATCACTCCTCATTGGAAGTGTTATCACTAAGTCTTTTTTATCAACAAGCTTCATTGTGCCCGATCTTCGACTGTGGTCCCCAAGCTTGCTTTTGTGGCAAGTGTTTATCACACCTTGCATCCTTTGTGTTATCGAGTCATTGCTCCTCATTGGAAGTGTTACCACTAAGTCTTTTTTGTCGACAAGCTTCGTTTTGCCCAATCCCTTGATCTCCAACAATGGTCCCCATGCTTGCTTTTGTGGCAAGTGTTTATCATACCCTGCATCCTTTGTGTTATCAAGTCATCGCTCCTCATTGGAAGTGTTACTACTAAGTTTTTTTTTTCAACAAGCTTCGTTTTGCCCGATCCCCCGATATCTGACAGTGGTCCCCACACTTGCTTTTGTGGCAAGTGTTTATCATACCCTGCATCCTTTGTTGTATCGAGTCATCACTCCTCATTGGAAGTGTTACCACTAAGTCTTTTTTGTCGACAAGCTTCGTTTTGCCCGATCCCTCGATCTCCGACAGTGGTCCCCACGCTTGCTTCTTTGACTTGAAGTCTGTCGCCCCCTTTGTATTATTGCTTGACCACATTTGATTGGAAATGTTGCCGATAGCCTTTGTGTTCCATCAAGCTTGAGTTCCAATCGCTCTCCAATCCTCGATAGTCCTCTGCCAGCAAGCCCCACCATCAAGCTGCCTAAGTCTTAAGGCTCCTTTTTATTATCGCACTATTGTGCTCTGTTGGAAGTTTAGCCACAAGCCTCTTTGGAGTTCTTGTCTTCCGAATATCCTCGATCTCCCAACTCTCCGATGGAAGACTATTGTGTGCTGGCGATTAATGCATTCCCCGACCCAGGGATTCTTGTTGCAATAAACTGGCGATAATATGAAAGCTTTTAATTTGGGGATCATCATTAAATAATTCCAGTTTTGTTTTATCACAACCCAAGTTTGCTAACTCATCCGCTATACGATTGCCTTCCCTGAAGATATGGGACAATTGAAATGATTCGCAATTGTCTAATAATGCCCAAACTTTATGCAAAATATACTTGATATGCCAGTTAACACATTTTCGGTTCCTGCAGGCATTGATAATGAGAAGCGAATCACCCTCGATGTGAATTTTTTTATACCTATTCACTTAGCCAAAACCAGACCATGAAAAAGGGCTAAAGATTATGCCATATTATTTGTGTCGGGAGGAAGAGAGATAGATTTCAGAGCTATATGTTTCCCTTCATGGTTTCTAATACAAATTCCTGCTCCAGAGACACCTGGATTGCCTTGTGATGCTCCATCAAAATTCAGTTTGTGGAAATCAAAGGGAGGAGGCAACCAGACAACTTCTCCTCTATTCTGTCTTTTAACAACAATATGTTGAACATTACCTGTAAAAGGCACTATTAAACCTTCCCAAGCTTTCAGAATACTATTATCCCATATGGTGAATAAGGAAGAACAATTATTATTTTTCTAAACATAAGAATTAAATGAATCTGCAATCGAATTTTCAATGATTTTAATGACTTGTGTGTTATTTGTGTTTTTCCTAAAAATTCTTTTATTGCGTTCCCACCAAATTGACCAAAGTACTAAAGATGGAATAACATGCTAGATACTTACAAAGAAAGAGGTTTTGTATAAAACTGGCCAAGACTGGAAGAGATCCCAGATGTTATTGGGCAGAAGAGCAGAATAATCTAATTTGGACATCAAATCTTGCCAACAATTTTGAGCAAAAACATATTGAATGAATAAATGGTCAATTGTCTCAACTTCCCTCTCACAAAGAACACATTTGAAAGGTTGTGAAATTTACAATTTTGCCAATCTGTCACTTGTAAGGACTTTTTTGCGGAGAACTAACCAAGCAAAGCTTCCTGCTTTTGGAAGAACATAACTAGACCAACAAAAGGAATAAGCTCTTTGTAAGTGATTTTGAGCTTCTCTATTTTGTTGAGTTACTAGGTTCGGCCCCCTAGACCCCTAGTACTGGTCCGGCACGGTCCTGGTTCGGGGTTCGGGTCCGGTTCACCTGTGGTTCAGACAAGGTTCGTGGTTCACAGGCCTGGTTCGAACCAGGGTGAACCCAAGAGGATCCAGGGTCGAACCCAAGAGGACCCAAGTTGAATCCAAAGGATTTTTTTTTTGCAAAATTTAATTTTTTTTGAATTCCACCTCATAAAAAATTAAAATGACCCTAAAAGTGAGTTTTAAAACATTAACTTGGCTCATTTCACACAAGCAAGATGACTACAAGCAAGGGGAAATGAAGATGTGGGATATGGAGCCAAAACATACTGATTAGGATAAATTCACTTCTCAACTTGTTGCATTTGATGACTCAAATAGCGAGCAAACTTAAAGTGCAAGTGCAAGTGTCATTGGCATTGGCATTGATTCATCTAATGTCAATGTCAATGTAAATGTCAATGATGAGGAGGAGGAGAATGAGGATGACGAATTAGAGAATCCATTTGATGATCAAACTTTAAATTGTTGAAAGTTGAAACAATGATACTTGAATATTTTATCATTTTGATATTAAACTTGATGTATATGATGCTGTTATGGTATGATCATGATGCTATGATTACAAGTTTATGTTGGTTTTTTTGTTTATATGATGCTATGTGACATGCTAATCTTAATTCATGCTTATAGGCTGCATATATATATAATTTACATGTTTTTGTACTAACGAACCCAAACCCCTTTTCAAAATTTTGCCGTACCGGCGTACCGGTTCTTCGAACCGGAACCGGCAACCTATCTATTTTGTAATGCTTTGTAGCCTTGTTTGACTGAATATAATCCATCTTTGGATGCAGCCCCGATCACTGAGTCCTTCTTGTTAGAGAGGTAGATCACTCTCTGCCCCTAGATTTGATGGAATAGATCTTTTTGATCCCGTGAAATTGGAATAAGGAAACAATCTTTCCATGTAGCTTTACCTGAAGAAATATCAACTGAATCAATGTATTCATCTAGTTTGTCACCCCAAAGTTGAAAAAGGATTGGAATAATTGGTTGAAGTTGTTCATTATCCTTAAGAGGTGGGTAACCGTTCCAAGAGTCATTCCAAAATAGAACATCTTCTCCCTTATTGACAAGCCAGGAAGTATATGAGGAAACCACATGTCAGCAAGACTTCAAAAAATTCCACATTGCTGAGCCATCTGGAGGATTGGAAATGGTAAGAATTCTCAATGCTTAAGTAGAATCTAGGTACTTTGTGTTGTAGCCAATAAGATTTATCATTCTGCTCATCTGTTGCTCACATGGTTTCAAAATCTTTGTAGTGCCTCATTGGATCTTTAGATCCATCTCCTATGAACTTAGGTAGCTTCTGCCTTTCTACACTCAGGCTAGCTAGTGCAGTCACTATTGCTTGTTCTTGATGCAAATTTAATACTAGAACCTTCTCCTTAGGAAACTCTGATTCGGATGTCTGAATACTTAGAAAGCTCTGATTTGGATGTCTTGATACTTAGGAAGCTCTAATGTGAATACAACGACTAGAATCCTCAACCCTTCTAGAGACTTTGGTGGTCCATAAAGTAGTATCACCCTCGGGGTTCATTTTCCACACTCCAATCCTTAGCTTTGGTGTTTTTGACTCAGTTTTCTTCTTTGATCAGCAATTTTTTGATACCACGAAGATTGCTTCTGTATATTTCCCTCAATCTATCTATCAATAAGTCCTTTGAGTTTCCTTGTATGGAAGAAGCTGTATTGGTCCCTCCAACTAAACTTGGTTTGTGAGATCAATGCATCTTTCTTTAGGAAAGAGATGTATGACAACCTCAACCCATTCTTCTACTGTATGTTACAGGACATTATTGTCGATTGAAAATGTCTAGAGATATGAAAAGCTTTCATGAGATTGTAATCATGTTCTTTTCATATAGTAGATAGATAGCAAATTCGATATGATCTGACATGTGTTGGTTTATGGAATTCGTATTCATAAACAATCCCATCATCAAGTTCAATTTGGAAGTTACAGAAGTTGAATCTGACCGTCAGTATCCACTTCCTGAGAAGTAGATGCTCTCATTTGAAAATAAATGAAGCCGGAAGATGGTTGGATCAAAACTATATGTAGACATATAGGCACCTTAAATGCTTCATGTTGAAGTTGCAATAATTTTAGATCCATCGTTTAGAATAGATGCTAGATATTTAGTTGGCCTGGTAATAAGCATTCGTGATATGGTTTCTGATGGGATTTTTAATCCCTTGGAACTGATTTTTCACTCATTCTTTTTGCAGGTCGAGGTTCCTTAATCCTAGATACATCTTTAGCATTAAAAAATAGAGAATTGAATTGAGTCACTTCTCTTGATGAAGATGATTCTCAATATTGCTAGATGCACATTTTTTTCATTTTTCCAAGTACCTCATTGTGGGCGTGATGGTGAAGACGTGCACCTCAGACAGGAGGCAAACGTTTGAATCTGTATTGGGATAGGGTATTTAGAATTTTAGACCTCATTAAACTATATATATGATAAATGCAAACACAATCCCCTTATGGAATTTTAAAGGGAGGTCTTTCTTGGGTTGATGGAACTACCTTGTTTTTGTTTAGTGGAACAAGTTTTGGGTTTGCAAATTTTAGTTATTGACATACTAATTATTCACATTCTTAAATCTCTATAGTTCTTATCAGATCAATTTTCTATTAATCTTAAAATTGAATTGAGCAAACTTTTCTAAATTTCAGACGATGGCTGATTTGGTCATATACGTTATGTCTTGTAGGGATATAACAACTACGTTTCCAAGCTTTAGATACAATACAATTGATGATGTCCATGAAGATACTGGTGCAGGACAGTAACACTAATTGTTTTTTATATTATCATGTACCTTTGTTTTGTTTAATTTCATAAATTTCAAAATACGTTATTTTCGTATGTTGTAATTGCCTCTTAAGGAGGGAAATATATCTCCTCTTTAATCTGGAAGGCTTAAAATGACACAGAGCTGAGCTATTACAATGATTGATCCTTAGAACTATGTTAATTGCTTTTGTGGTGACAAATAATGTTCTTGAAAACATCGATTTGATAAATTGGTTATTGGTTTAAAGAATTGACCAATACTAAATATATTCTATAATTGAAAGAAAATTTTTAAATATTAATATATAATCACACCCTTTAGATAATTGAAGTTAAAAAGAGAATTTTAATTCTTTCGTCTTTCATTGTTGAGCCTAAATTGCTTGCCTGTAGAAATGTTAATTTGTGTATGCTGACTTGTGAATTTCGCCCTTTTTTTATTAAAATAGTTTTTCTTTGTAAGAATTTCAATTGTTTCTATATAAAAAATATTTAATATAAAATAAATTTTTTTTTAAATTTCAATTATTTCTATTTAACAAATATTTAATATAAAATATTTTTATTAATTCATATTTATTATTTGTACTTTTTATAATAATAAATTTAGGAGTTAATTTAGATCATGTATCTATATATTCTGAGTTATGAAAATCATTGCATTTGAAAAGTATTTTTAATGTGTTAGTTTTTATCTATTAGATCATAGAAAAATGTTTCTTATATTTAATTTAAAATTTAATGAAAAGAATCTTGATGGACATCCAAATATTAGATTAGATAGTAGAAAATCACATTAAAACAATTATAATAGTATTGTTTTCCATTTATATTTCTGATTTTGTTCTCTTTGAATTTTATTTGGACATAGCTTCTCAAGATCTCAATTAAAGCTTTTCTCATATTGTTTAAAACCATTTGTTTGATGGTTTGTTTATTGATAATTTGTAGAGAATTATTTTAATGGAAATAATTTTTGTATGCTTGTTAAGGTCTTTTTTAGATAATATAATGTTGCATTATGATTTATTGGGATTGAACTAGATAGTTTCAAATCAATCTGCTAACAAAACATATATAAAGGATTAACTTATCAAGAATGAAAAGTGAACATTTCACATTTATGGTAATATCCACTCCATTCCTTCAATTATTTAATCATATAATTAATGTACTACAAAGTAAATTATTTAATCATACAATTAATGTATTACAAAGTAAAAGGGTGTGCAACCACTCTCTCAACCACCAAATAATCATCCATTAACCAATACCATTAGGGTGTGATTAATTAGATCTAAGGATAAGCATATGAATAGAAAATAAGTCAAAGTGTAAGCATATCCAATATTTTAATTGACCCATATTATATTAGGAGTGATTTGCCAGAATCGTTAGCATGTAGTAATTATTCTAATGTTTATTAGAAGAACTATAGTTGAACATAATATTTTCATTTGAAAGACGTTTGCTGAAGTTTTTTATCTTTAATTGGACAATAAGGACTTTTTTTTCCCTTGAATTTCATTCTTGGAATTCAATTATTTGTAGGGATTTTGCTTGCATTATAAGCTTTAGCATTGGATTATATGAATAGCCTTTAATTTATTGGAATTTGTTTTAATTTCAATGCTAGATTACCAAAAAAACAAAGAATTTTAAAAAAAAATGTTTATGATTACATAGAATCAAGAAAGTACTAAACTTAAAAGACACTCACAAATGTTGGATAAACGTGTCTTTGTGGTTTCACTTGTGGAAGGAAATTAGGTTAAAATATCTTAAGTTTCATTTAGCCTTGTTATGTTACAAACATGTGATAGACAATGCCAAAATTCACCTTTTAAAAAAAAAAATCTTTTAAATTTGATCATTTATGGTTTATCTTTTAGTGTTGTATTGTACAAAATTGTTTCATTAATTTTTTAATTTTTAATTTTTTAATTTTTTAATTTTTAATTTTTATTATGGACCCTAAAAATGAAAGACTTTAAAAAATGTTGGATAAAAAGGTATCCTACATAACCAAATAATTTTTTTTTAAAAAAAATTCTTTAAAATATTGAATAGATATATAGTCAATTTTTAAGAATTTTGAAGTTAGTTGTGTTAAAAAAAAATCATTAATGATGTTTTATCTTTCAAAATAAATTAAAAAAGAATTATTTTGAAATGAGCCTAATAAACTTTTAAATTAATTTGCAAAAGAGTAAATATAGTTTAAATGTTTATACTAGAAAATTGAACATCAAAGGCACATAGATATTCATGTTTTGGGAGTCAAATTGTTTAGATGTTATAAAGCAAAAAGTATAGTATGATATATTGAATGTCGCAAAACAAAATATAGAGTTGCATATTTGTGACAACGATATAAAAAAAACGCTCAAAAAATGTTTTAAGGATAATCTTTTTGAGGTGGAAAAAGGGTCGTGGCTAAATCTTAAAGAATGTCTTTGTGTGATTTTTCAATTTATTTTTTCCTCATTCCATACAAACATAATCTAAGTAATAGATAATTATGGCACAAAATTATAATGATTGGGTGTGTGGATAATATAATGTTTAATGATCCATAGAATGTGTTACTTATGTTGTACATTTAATCAAGTGCTTATTTTCATTATCATCTTCATAGTTTATATCCACTCACTAAAAAAGAAAAAACATGAAAATTTCGAACGATGGTATATACACAACCATAGCCATAAAGATTTTAAGTCTCAATAAAAGTAAAATAATTGAATATATTTAATAGCTTAAATGATGGTAAAAAGAACATGATATTTTAAGAACTTTTGATTATCCTAATTCTTTTAGCATTTTCTAAAGATTTTGTAACCAACTAAAAAAGGTACTTTTTATTTTAATCTAGAGTTACTAATATTGTACATGGTCAATTATAGTAAAGAGTAGTAAAAAGAAGTGAGGAGAAAATGAAACAATTTGGTTCTATCTTTAAAATACCATCGTCATCGAGCAAAACATTTGAAGCTTCTAACTTATGGGTAAATGAATGAATGTGATTCTCAAAGTATCACATCTCTAATGCCAGAAGTTTTGATTTAAGATGTTTGAAAGCAAATAAAACAAATGTGCTTGAGGTTATTGTTGGAAAAATGGTGTCTCAAACTTGCAATAACATGAGGTTACTATTTATAGTAAGTTTTCGTTTGAGCACGAAATGGTAAGAAATTCCCTCCAAAGCATCAGAGTGGCTAGATAAGCATGCTAACAAATGTTCATTGCAAGATCATAGCTAGTTTTGAAGATATTGAAGTTTTTCGTTTTTGAAGGGTGTGATGAAAGGTTTAAATTTAATTTTGAGGACTTTAGATATTCCAAACTGCCCTAATAAGTGGGCATAACTGGCATAGCAAGTTATGAGGTCATAGAGAACTTCATGAGCTTTCTAGTGCATCAAACAATTTGTCAATCAAACACCCGATTCACAAGTTATGGCTTTCAGAAGTTTGGATTCCTAAAATAAGAAAATATAAAATGCATCGGACACATAAATGAGTTATAAAATGGAGGAACACTTGTTGATGTGTGTTTTGACATGTCATGGGGCATCTAGAATGGAGATAAGGTCGGCTCTACTTTATTAGGTGGTTTTCGCCCATGGTTTTGTAATACGGTTTGACGATTTCTTAGATTGTATCTCCTATATATGATGTGTGTGAGATAGAGGTTGTGTGTAAGAGTCTTATGGCTATTGAGTTACCTTTAAGTCTCTGATTAGTGGTACTCCTATGAAGAGATTTCTCTGCAAGTATATTATAATTTGTTATTGATTGTTAAATAATATATTTAGCTACTTTTGGAGTGTGGGGTTTTTCTCCCAAAAGGGTTTTCTTCACGTAAATAATTGTGTTGTTGTGTTGTAACTTATACATGATATTATGTTTATTTTTGTTAAATTTTTGTAACTATTGTAATGATCTATAAAGTTTTTGCATTACCCTCATCTCAATGTTAGTGTAGGAAGTTGTTCTGCTACTTAACTTCCTTACAAGTGGTATCAAAGCCTGATTACTTTTGGTTTCAGTTGTGGGTTGTTAGGTTTTTTGAACTAATTCATATTTGAGTAGGAGCTTGTGCAAAAGATACTTTTTTATCTTATTGCAAGAATTTTCAGATGGCAAGTTTGTCAGGGAGAATAGAGGTGGAGAAATTTAATGAAAGTAATTTTGAGTTGTGGAAGTTGAAGATGGAAGATCTGCTAATAGATCAAGATTTGGGGGATGTTGATGCGAATGTCTCAAGACCTGCAAATCCTAATGTGGCTGCTTCGTATGATATTATGGACCGTAAAGCCAAGGGTCTAATTAGATTGTGTCTTGCAGACTCCGTTATAATCAATGTCCATGAAGAGAACTCTACAAAGAAACTATGGACTAAGCTTGGTGAAATGTATCAAGCGAAAACTTTAATGAATCAGATTTTCTTGAAGAACAAATTGTATTCATTAAGAATGGAAGAGGGTCAACGAATTACAAACCACCTAGAAGCATTTAATATGTTGGTGGCTCAATTGGTATCTATTGGTGTTAAGATGGACGAAGAGGAGAAATGTCAGATTTTGCTTTGTACTTTTCGTGATTCGTGGGATTCTCTTGTTATGGCTATCGGTAGTACTTTTGTAGTTTTGAAGTCTGAAAATGTGGTGGGTGCCCTACTTGGTGAAGAGATGAAGAGGAAGGTATCTATCAATTCAAAGGAAACCCTAAGGAAAAAGGCAAGAAGAATGAGAAGCGCAATAAGACCAAATCTATAGGGAGATCAAAATCTCCTGGAAAGTCCAAAGTCATTTACTAGAATTGCAGTAATTCGGGTCACATCCGTAAGGATTGTAAAGAAGAAAAGAAGAAGAAAAAAAAATTTGATTCTGGTTTTGAGTTTGAGAGAGAAGATGGTGATGCATTCATTACAACTTTGGCTACTCATGCAGGTAATGATGCATAGTTAATTGACTCAGGTGCATCTTTTCATATGAATTCCAATAGAGATTGATTTTCTAAATATGAAAAATTTAATGGAGCTAAGGTGTGTTAGACAGTTCAAATATTCAGAAGACAATTGAGAGGGGGGTGGGGTGAATCAATTGTCTCAAATTACCAGAATATTTTGCAATTAAAACTTTAATATCGGAACCCAAAACATTAATACGGGAATGCTTAAACCAAATACCAGAATAGCAATTAAACCAATTAAGCATAAACAATAATCATAGAATAAATACCATCCACATGACACCAAGATTTATACGTGGAAAACTCGGTAAAGGGAAAAACTACGGTGGGAAGCCTACCCATAGTCAGATAATACTTCTGTAGTAAGTATGTGAATTACAATTGAGGGGCCTACACTTGCAGGAAGGCCAACAGTCTAGAGCACACTGCTCATCACAAAAGGAGTCTCACTAACTACATAGAAATCCAAACAACAATCCAGAAGAAGTGTTTGAACTACAAAGATAGCATCTCCTATGCCTGAGTACAGTTTCAGTTAAGCTCAATATCGGAGGACTAAATCCTCTTACATAAACCCAATTCAATCTTCAATGATTGACCAAATCTTTTGCTTGAATGATATTACATTATTCGCACATTACATAGCCATATCAATTCCCTAACCTATACTTGATGATTTACAATGAGAGCTTACATCATATATAAACAAACCCTTGACCATAAACAATCAGGTCGGCCACTAGACAATAAAATAATTACAAAACATGTCGGTCTTAGACTAAACAAGTAATATCCAACACATAAAACATCCGGGAAACACATCAAGATGTCCAATCCACACATTACATTAGGTCGATCCATAACCTAGATCATCTGGGACCCAATATAGGTCCACACGCTAAAGCAATGATCTCAATCAACCAAGTCTCGAACATGATCACCAATAGCATCCTGAATCTCCACCAAAAGATGCACCAACACCACTTATGCATATCATCAAAGATCTTCATCAAAAGATATGTCGGTGAAACCCTCGCCGGAACCACAAGCCAAGCTTCAAAGCAAGCAGGATAGCATTCGGTCACCAGACCAAAACCAACTTACTGAATATGAACATGAGTATCATGAATAAGCCAATTTCATAACCAAACCATACTGGAGCCTACCGGATTATGTCAGATCCAAACCAACTAGAAACCACTCAACCTACCGGGACCAAAAGGGTGTCGATAAAGAATCCAAACAACTAGTGTTGACATCAATGACAAAACATCGATGCAACACATAATCAATTCCACCAAATTGCCAACAATTTTACCCTTTGGCATTGATGGCAACACGAGATGTGAAAAACATCTAAGTACCAAGAAATGTCAAACAAGTCTCCTCCAATGGAAGACAACCAACAATCTCCCACATACAAATGTAGTAATGAAGTTCTTAAACAAATACCAAACTCCCCCTGTGAATGATATCTATGTAAAGCTCTGAATTATACATATATCTCTCCCCCTAATGTATACAACTCCTTAAGTTTTTCTTTTTCACATCAATATCTCTCCCTCTTTAACATCAATGCCAGAAATCTAACAAAAATATCAAAGAAAAAACATAAACCATTGAATCACAAAGTTGACTACTCCCCCTGAGTAGTAGCATCCCCACATCAATGCCGGAATGAAAAATGTCTTTGATGATGCATACCGAACTGATGCCAAACCGCATCAATCAAGTCTCTACCAGAGGAGTAGAAACTCTGAATCTATCTCTGAAGTACTCAAATGATTCCTTAGGCAAAGGTTTAGTGAAGATATCTGCAATTTGCTCTTTAGTGTTCACATAAACTGGTCTAACTTCATTTGCTTCCACATTTTCCTTAAAAAAGTTGTACTTGATAGATATGTGGTTTGTCTTAGATTGAAATACCAAATTCTTTGATATATCAATAGCAACAGAGTTATCACAGTGAATAACTACTGGTTTATTACAATCCACCTTTATATCCTTCAACATTTTCTTCATCCATAGAATTTGTGTACAGTTAGTAGCAGCAACAACATACTCAGCTTCAACAATAGATAAAGAGGTACAAGATTGCTTCTTGTTGATCCATGACACATGTTTCTTTCCAAGAAAGAAAGCTCCACCGGATGTACTTTTTTTATTATCAACATCTCCAACCCAATATGCATCTATATATGCACATAATGTAAAGTCCTCATTTTTAGGGTACCATAAACCATATTCAGTTGTTTCTTACAAATACCTGAAAAATCCTCTTCACCGCACTCACATGATTTTCTTTAGGATCACTCTAAAATCTTGATACAATACAAACAACATACATTATGTCGGGCCTAGTCTGAGTCAAATAAAGAAGACCTCCAATCATAGATTTGTATCTTGTAGGATTTACTGGTGCAAAAACATCTTTTCTTGTCAATTTCTCACTTGTAACTATAGGAGTACTTACCGGTTTAGAATCTCCCATACCAAATTTCTTCAACAATTCCCTAGCATACTTAGTTTGACAGATGAAAATACCTTTATCAGTTTGAGTAATCTGCAAACCTAAGAAAAAATTCATCTCCCCAATCATAGACATCTCAAATTCATTCTTCATATTGTTAGCAAATTCCTTACACAACTTATCTTCACCTCCAAAAATGATGTCATCAACAAATACTTCAATAATCAATATATCATCATCACTGATCTTATAATATAAATTATTGTCAGCATTACCTTTAGTGAATCCAAGCTTCAAAAGATATTTATCCAACCTTGCATACCAAGCTCTAGGTGCTTGTTTCAATCCATAAAAAGCTTTCCTTAACCCGCAAACCATGTTTGTATCATCTGATAGTGAAAAACCATCAGGTTGCTCAATATAAACTTCCTCATCAAGATCCTCATTAAAAAATGCACATTTAACATCCATTTGATAAACCTTGTAGTTTTTGTGGGCAGCATAGGCAAGAAATAATCTTATAGTTTCAATCATAGCTACAAGTGCAAAAGTCTCTCCATAATCAATTCCTTTCTTCTAAGAATATCCTTTACAAACCAATCTAGCCTTATTCTTTACAACTTGACCATCCTCATTCAATTTCTTCCGAAAAACCCATTTAATTCCAATAACACTCTTATTTTTTAGGCCAGGGAACCAAAGTCCATGTGTTATTTTTCTCAATCTGATTTAATTCTTCTTCCATAGCTTTCAACCAATATTCATCTTTACATGCATCAATTACTGATACTGGTTCAACTTGAGAAATTAAACATACCTCATTAGTTGTCATTCTTCTTCTTGTCATTACTCCATTGTGCTTATCCCCAATGATCAGATATTCCGAATGATTCAATCTCACATACCTAGGAGTCTTTTGACTCTCTGTTCCTCTTCCCAGTTCTTTAGTTACTGTAGAATTTTCCAATACTATCGGAGTAATTGGTTCAACACTTCGTTCCGATAAAGGTGTTGTCGGTTCAGATATAATCATTTCCACCGCCGGTTCCTTCGCATAAACTCTAATTTGACCTCTATTGAACTCATCCACTTTGACATTATCACTTTCCACAATTCTCTACAATCACTTGTTATAACATCTATGTGCCTTGCTTTCATTAGAATAACCAAGAAATATGCCTTCATCACATTTAAGATCAAATTTTCCAATGATATCATCTCTCTTGATATAACATTTACTACCAAAGATTCTAAAATACTTAACTATTGGTGTATTGCCAAACCATAATTCATAAGGTGTCTTACCGGTTTCTCCTTTGATATGTACTCTATTTAATGTATAAATCATTGTTCTCACTACTTCTCTCCAGTAGATATGAGGTAGACTAGCTTCCATCATCATTGTTCTAGAAGCATCCAGGATAGTTATGTTCTTCCTTTCCACAACTCCATTCTGTTGAGGTGTTTAGGGAGCAGAAAATTGCCTTCTTATACCATGCTTCTCACAAAAGTTATTAAACTCGCCGGATGTGAATTCTCCACTATGATCCGACCTCAAACATTTAATCTTCAATCATGTCTCAGTTTCCACTTTAGCCTTAAAGATTTTAAACTTTTCAAATGCTTCAGATTTTTCCCGTAGAAAAGTAACCCACATCATTCTAGAATAATCATCAATGATTAGTATGAAATATCTATCAACTTGAAAACTTTTAACTCTAGCAAGGCCACACAAATCAGTATAAATAAGATCAAGAACATTATTAGATTTATCTTGTATACTCCTAAAAGAGGTTTTGACCTGTTTACCCATTTGACATTTTTTACATACCGAATTATAGGGCTTCACAATCATAGGTGTATCTCTAACTGTCTTAGTTGAACTGATCTTCACAATGCAATCAAAATTCACATGACACAGTCTTTTATGCCATAGCCAACTCTCATCAATTTGTGCAATCAAACATGTCTTCTCACCGGAATTCAAATGAAATATATTACCTTTTGTTTGTGTACTGGTTGCAATCTCCAAACCAAATCTGTTAATGATTTTGCATTTTCCATCCTTGAACTGTAATTGAAATCCCTTATCCACCAATTGTCCTACATTCAAAATATTATACCTTAAACTTTCAACATAATAAACATTGTCAGTATTGTTCTTACCATCCAATGATATAGTTCATTTTCCTTTAATCATACATGCTTTGTCATCTCCAAATCTAACCACACCACCATCAAACTCTTGCAAAGATAGAAACTTCTCTTTATCTCCAATCATATGATGTGAACAACTACTGTCAATTACCCATTCATCCTTGTCTTCAAATTTAGCAGCAAGTGCCTTCTCTTCAGGTGCATTCTCTTCCAGTGTCGGAACATCTTCCTTGATAGCCGGGAACACCCATTCCTTCCCGTTGCCGGAACCACTGGCAAATTCTTCTGCCAGTTCATCATCAAAATCAATAATGCCTTCCTCATCCATTATGTAGCATGATTTGTCTCTATTTTTCCTATACTTATACTTGTTCTATCATCCAAGGTTAGGCTTAAAAGATCTTCTAACTCTTTCTTCAAATCTTGAATTCCTTTCAGGACATCTAGATGCAAAATGACCAATCTTATTTATGCAAAACATTTAAAAGGTGTTTCTCCTTCATACTTACTTCCTACCGGTCCTTTAGGTACTCTTCTAGCAAATAGTGCTTCAAGTTGCTCAAACTCATCATCTTCTCTCTTCATATCATCCAATTCCTTTGCATATAAATCTTTCCAATTTTGCTTACCGGTTGCTGATGTAGATGCATGAAAAGCAGGGTCAGTCTTCACAACTCCAGAAGTTCCAAATTCTTCAAGCTCAAAAGAAGATAATTTCCCAACCAAGGTATCTTTGTTGATAGATGTATTAGCCATTGTTCTCAACTCATTAATAGCACTAACCTTCATCTTGTAAGCCGGCGGTAGGGCTCTCAAAACTTTAGAAATAATTTCATCTTCACTCAAAGTTCCACTACAACATTGAATTCTCATAACAATCTCATTTACCCTTTCCATGAATGCATTAATCCTTTCATCTTCTTCCATCTTCAAGTTTTCATATCTCACCTGGTAACCATCAAGTTTAACAATCTTCACTGTAGGGTCACCTTCATTAAGAGTCTCCAACTTATCCCATATAGCCATTCTAGATGATTTGTCAGTCAATCTCATTATTTATTAATTGGAAAGTGCACACAAGAGGGCTTCTCTTTCTCTATAATCATTCTCAAGCTCCTTATCTAGGTTTTCCAGAGGAGGATTTCTAGATGCCAGATTATGAGGTCTAACACCATTCTGTGTGATCTCCCAATTCTCCTTGCCAAGACATCTCAGATGAGTCTCCATCTGAATCTTCCATACTGTGTAATTTTTTCCATCATTCCTAGGGATATCTCTTTGAAAGATAGCTCCAGATGAACTGGATGAACTTGAACTGTTAGTCGTCATAGGATCTTCCTCAAGTGGTTAAGCTTTCTGCAGAGAAGACCAAAGCTCTGATACCAATTGTTAGACAGTTCAAATAATCGGAAGACAACTGAGAGAGGGGAGGGGGTGAATTAGTTGTCTTAGGTTACCAGAATATTTAAGATATTAAAACTTTAATACGAGAACCCAAAATTTTAATACCGGAATGCTTAAACCAAATACCGGAATAGCAGTTAAACCAATTAAGCATAAACAATAATCACAGAATAAATACTATCTACATGACACCAATATTTATACGTGGAAAACCCAGTAAAGAGAAAAAACATGGTGGGAAGCCTACCCACAATCAGATAATACTTTTGCAGTAAGTATGTGAATTAAAATTGAGAGGCTTGCACTTGCAAGAAGGACAATGGCCTAGAGTGCATTGCTCATCACAAAAGGAGTCTCACTGACTACATAGAAATCCATACTACAATCCAGAAGAAGTGTTTGAATTGCAAAGATAGCATCTCTTATGCCTGAGTATAGTTTTGGTTAAGCTCAATACCAGAGGACTAAATCCTCTTACATAAACCCAATTCGATCTCCAATGATCGACCAAATCCTTTGCTTGAATGATATTACATTATTCGCACGTTACATATCCATATCCATTCCAAGACCTATACCTGATGATTTACAATGAGATCTTACATCATAGATATACAAACCCTTGACCATAAAAAATCAGGTCGGCCATCGGACAATAAACCAATTACACAATTACAAAACATGTCGGCCTTCGACCAAACAAATAATATTCAACACATAAGACATCTCAGAAACACATCGAGAGGTCCAATCCACACGTTATATTAAGTCGGTCCATAACCTAGATCAATCGAGACCCAATATAGGTCCACATGTTAAAGCAGTGATCTCAATCAACCAAGTCTCGAACATGATCACCAACAGCATCCTAAATCGCCACCAGAAGATGCACCAACACCACTTATGCATATCATCAAATATCTTCATCAAAAGCTCTGTCGGTGAAACCCTCACCGCAACCATAAGCCAAGCTTCCAAGAAAGAAAGATAGCATCCGATCATCAGACCAAAACCAACTTAATGAATATGAACATGAGTATCATGAATAACCCAATTCCATAATCAAACCATACTGAAGCCTACCGGATTATGCCGCATCCAAACCAACCAAAAACCACTCAACCTGTCGGGACCAGATGGGTGTCGGTAAAGCATCCAAACATCTAGTGTTGACATCAATGACAAAACATCAATGGAACACATAATCAATTCCACCAAATTGCCAACAAGATGTACTCGGGTGATGATTCATATTTAGATATTGTTGGTCGTGGTAAAGTTATGATCAGGTTTCTTGATAGAAAAATAAAAAAGGATTAGTGGTGTGCTACATATCCTTGGTGTAAAACAAAATTTATTATCTATGAGAAAATTGATAAATGCAAGCATGCAAGTAGTCTTTTTTGATGTAGAATGTAAGATGATTAAGGGTGCTATGGTGATTGTGAGAGCTGTCAAGTTCAAAACTTTGTATAAGCTAGAGGCATACACTATTGAGTGTAATAACACTTTTGTAAAAAGTAAATTTGTTGATACTTTTTCAAAATATTTGAGGGTTTCACCTTCAATGGATGGACATGGTTTTTGGATACCTAAGGGCGCTCTTTCTTTTGAAGCAAAGTTGCCTGCAAAGAAGACTATGTTATGGCATCAAAGGCTTGGCCACATTGGAGAAAGGGGTCTAAGGACCTTGAAAAATAAAAAACCTTGTTGAAGGTTTGAATGATTGTAATATTAACAGACATAAGACAACTCCATATTATCCATAGTAGAATGGAGTTGTAGAAACAATGAACATGACACTGATGAAGAAGGCTAGGAGTATACTGAGTGGTGTTGGTCTAGAACAAAAGTTTTGGGTTGAAGTTGTTGCCACTGCTTGCTACTTGATTAACAGGTATTCTACATTAGCTTTTGTTGATAAAACACATATGGAATCATGGTTAAGTCACAAGCCTTCATTGAGACAACTTAAAGTTTATGTTTATGAGGCATATGCACATGTGCCAAAAGAGAAGTGAACAAAATTGGAGAACAAGGTTGTAAAATTTATCTTCATTGGATATAGTTATAGTGTAAAAGGATACAAGCTTTGGGACCCTATTGTACAAAAGGTAATTCATAGTAGAAGTGTTATTTTTAGAGAAATTAAATCTCCTTATGTTACATTGCAGCCAAAATAGACTAAACAGGAAGATGTTATTCAACTCCCCTTTATGCCTGAAAGAGTTGAATCGAAGCCACTTGATAGGCAAGAAGTTGAGAAGATCTTATCTAGCTCTAAATCTTCAAAAGAGGAGGAAGAACCTCTAGCTCAGCTTGTTTGAAGGTTTACAAGACATAGAAAACCAACTGAAAGATATTCACTCAATGATTGGAGATGTATTTTTGCTTTGAATACTAATGTGGATTAACCTAGATCTATAGAAGAGGCATTAGGTATGAATGATGCAGAATCCTGGAAGATTGCTATGGAAGAAGAAATGACAGCTTTAAAAATAATGATACATGGGATCTTGTACCATTTCCTAAAGGACGGAAATCTGTTGGTTGTAAATGGGAGTTCAAGAAAAACATTGGTTCAAATGGAGGCATTAAGAAGTATAAAGCAAGATTGGTTGCAAAAGGTCATTCTCAAGTTGAGGGTGTTGATTATGGTGAGATATTTTCTCCTGTTGCAAACATGTCATGCATTAGATTTTTGCTTTCTATTGTTGTTGCTAATGATTTAGAGGTTGAGAAAATGGATGTGAAAACTGTTTTTCTTCATGGTGATTAGGAGGAAAATATTTATATGACATAGCCAAAGCACTATGTGGTGAAAGGTAAAAGTAATTTAGTTTGTAAATTAAAGAAATCTTTGTATGACCTTAAACAGAGTCCTAGGATGTGGCACCAGAAATTTGACACATATGTGTTGAGTTTGAGATTTGAATGTTCTAAATTAGTTCACTGCATTTATTATAAATCTAATGGTGATCATTTCTTGTACATTGCATTATATGTTGATGATATGTTATTCATTGGTAAAGAGAAATGTATGATTTTAGAACTAAAGTCTCAGTTTGCTACTAAATTTGAAATGATAGATCTTTGTGCAATGAAACACATTCTCAAGATGGAAATTAGAAGAGATAGAGTGAACAAAAAGCTATGGCTATGTAGAACATAATACCTCACTAAGAGGGGCGTGAATCAGTGATTTCAAACAAACTTCGGTAGTTTGTGTGTGTGACCTGTAACAATCAGAACACTAACAATCAATCATACACAAAGACACACCACATAACACTGGTTATACGAGGAAAACCCAATGTGGGAAAAACCTCAGTGAGAAAAGCTACTGGAGTCTACTACTCTAATCCAACCTCACAATGAAACAATAATATTACAATGATTTAGGGCACCAACCCAAGGAGCACCAACCCCTACTGATTTAGGGCACCAACCCCTAACTATTTATGGGCACCAACTCAAAGGAGCACCAACTCCTACACCAAACACCAAATCAATGATATACAATGAAATACAAACTTATTACAATGAAAGAACCTTGTTACAAATGAGTTTTGTAACACCTATTCAACTTTTCTCTACCGGTTCAACTCTCCTTTACCGGTTCAACCCTTCTCTGCCAGATTTCAAACCTCCCTGTCTGATTTCTCTTTCGCTTTGCTTCTTCCTTGTTAGATCTCCTCTATCACTCACATTGCACTGCCTCAATCTTTGTTGCCTCGTTACCGGTACAAGCACTACCAGCTCACACCACTGTTATACTCAATAACAGTTTACTAGTTTTCTTAACATTACTGGTTAAACCCTTGTTAAACCTCTTACCGGTTATACCTTTCTTGTCAGTTCTCCTTCAGAGTCTCAGTTAGTTCACTCTTCTCAATCTGATTAACTCTCTATTTGCACAATCTCACTCTTCTCATGCAACTGACATCAATCTCTTATGCAACATCATCTATTTTGATCTTCAATCTTCATATTTATACATCAGCTTTCAAGCCATAATGAATTTCAAACTTTCTACAGTTAGGGTTTTATTCTACCTACCATAGACCGTATCAGATCACATCAGATATCCTCTCCAAGATTGACAACCTACAACAAATCAAGCTTCACCACCATTTCCATTCCTTCCAGAAGATGTTTTCTTTATTTAGCAGCCACGACTCTGATTTTTGTCAATCATCATAAATGATGTAGCAGTTTTCTTCTCCAAGTTGACAAGATGATTAGATATCTTGCATCGATCAACACACCAAGGGTCGTCCTTCAATCTACTTAGAGCTGCAATCCTTTGCAACACATCTGTGATTTTCACAGTCGACAATTAATGTCGACCTACTCATCACCAACCTTGCCAAAACACACTTCACTGACTACTTGTACATTTTCTACATGGAGTCCATGTGTCTTCTTTGTCGACATCCACCTCATCTCACCATGTCGGTTAAGGATTAGTCACCGACCACAAACATCCTACTAGTATTTGCCTTATACTACCGGTCTTCTTGACCTACTAGTTATTGTTCATACTATGTGGATTTTTGTTCTGCCAATTGGATCACATTAGCTCGGTCATCAAACTTGCCTACCCACAGCAGGTATCCAAGGTGATTCATTGTTTCCCTCTTCGGCACTTTGTTGCATATTGGTAGCCCTGTTTACTGGTTGACACTGCTTCTGCCTACATACTGGTAGTCTATAATCTTCAACTGTCTCTAGCTTTTATACATCAATCTCCTCATGCATCCTGGTTGACATACATATCAGTTAACTACACATGTCCTTGCATATTGATGATCATGTTCCTTTCTATTGTTCCTTGCTTGCTTATCGATAGATAATACTTTTGTCTTCATACCGGTAACATACCTTACTTACCTGCCTGCATACCGGTTGACCATATCGGTTGACATCAATGACAATACAATGTGAACAATCTCCCCCTTTGGTATTGATGTCAACACACTCTCAATTTCTTCTTCAACCGGTTCATTCTCCCCCTTCGACAACAATGACAAAAGGGCTAGGTCATTTCTTCATCTAGTTCAGTTCTGCATATGATTCATTCTCCCCGGCTAGACTGTGTATTCTCCCCCTTTGCGTTTTCAACCGGTTCATTTTCCACTATCAAGATAATCTCAATCACTGCCATACCGGTTCCTCTACATATACTCAATCGAGATAATCTCCCCCTATGATATAGTAGGGTTATCAATAAGACAACTTTTCTTTTCAACCAGCACCCCAATTGTGATTTTAATTAAGTACAAATTGGGTATACATTGAAAGAACTCACAAACAAGGACCAATGAGTACTTCCCAAAGTCTCAAGCACATCGATATTGCAGCATAAACACTTGATCTCCCCCTGTGTCCAACATATGGTCCAAGAGACGAGATATGGCAATGAACTCCTCCTGAACCATAAATCTTCATACAAACTTAAGTGCATGAAGTTGGTGACACAACTCCTAACTTGTGTCTCGGATACTCAAATGTGCTTACCGGTAAAGGTTCAGTGAACATATCAGCCACTTGCTCACCTGAAGGGACATATTCCACCTTAACTTCCTTCTCTTCAACCTTCTCCTTGAGAAAATGATATTTTATGGCAATGTGCTTTGTCCTTGAGTGCATAACCGGGTTCTTTGATATGTTAATTACACTTGAATTGTCACACTGGATAAAAATAGGATCAGTCATCTCTACCTGAATATCCTTGAGGGTCTACTTCATCCATAGCAATTGAGAGCAGTATGTAGCAGCTGCAATATATTCTGCTTCAGCAGTAGATAGGGAGATTGAATCCTGCTTCTTGTTGTGCCATGAAACCATCTAGTTACCTAAGAAGAATACACCAACATTTTGCTCTTCCGGTCATCAACGTATCCTACCCAATTAGCATCAGTATAGACTTGCAAGGTGAATTCTCCTTGCTTAGGGTACCATTTCATAATTGAGTGTTCATTGCAGGTACCTAAAGATCCTTCTAACTGCATTCATAAGAGACCGTTTAGGTCCTTCTTGAAATCTTGCCACCATGCACACTGATTGCACTATATATGGTCTGGAAGCAGTAAGATATAGAAAACTACCAATCATGGACTTGTATAAAGTCTGATCCACTACCGGTGACTCATCATCCTTTCTCAACTTGCATTTGGTCACCATGGGTGTACTTACCATTTTGTTGTTTTCCATATGAAACCTCTTCAACATATCTTTGGAATACTTGGTTTGAGAGCTAAATATTCCCTTGTCATGTTGTGAAATCTACAAACCAAGAAAGTATGTCAGCTCTCCAAGCATTGACTTCTCAAACTCTGACTGCATTTTATTAGCAAATTCTATTCACAGAGTGTCCTTGTTGCCTCCAAAAATGATGTCATCCACATATACAACCACAATAATCATGTGGTTTCCATATGCTTTAATGTACAAATTGTTGTCTCCACTTCCCTTTCCGAAACCCTGCTTCTTTAGATACTTGTCTAACCTTGAGTACCATACTCTTGGAGCCTGCTTTAAACCATACAAAGCTTTCTTCAATCGGCACACAAAGGTTTCATCATCATGCAGTAGAAAGCCTTATGGTTGTTCCATGCATACATCTTCTAAATTTCCATTTGGGAAAGCAGATTTTACATCCATTTGATAGACTTTGTATCCCTTGTAGGCTAAAAAGGCTAGAAACATCCTAATGGCCTCAAGTCTAGCAACCAGTGCAAATGTTTCTTCAAAATCTATTCCCTCTACTTGGGAGTATCATTTGCACATTAACCTTGCCTTATGCCTAACAATCTTGCCTTCTTCATTCATCTTGTTCCGGTAGACCCACTTTGTGCCAATGACATTCTTATATGCCGGTCTAGAAACTAACTCCCAAGTCTTATCTTCTCAATCTATTGCAATTCCTTTTCCATTGTAGCCATCCATTTCTCACTCTTGTTGGCTTAATTAAATGTCTTAGGTTCCATTTCAGTCATTAGGCAAAGATTGACTTGTTCATTATCCCAGGAAAGTCTTCTTCTGGTTTGCACACCATCATTCTTATTGCCTAAAATCTGATCTTCTGGGTGATTTTTCTGCACATACTAGCTAGGGGACTTGTTGGATGCTTCTTCAAGTTTACTATCTGACTAAACTTATTCTTCATCACGGGTGTCACCATAATAGTTTACTCTTGCTTGTCTTCCTTTAAGCATATCTTCATCAACTCTGACATGTATACTCTCAATGACTCTTCTCAGCCTTTTGTTGTAGCATTTGTAGGGCTTGCTATGAGTTGAGTAACCCAAGAATATACCTTCATCACTCCTGGAATAAAAGATACCTAAGCCATCCACATCTCTCTTGATGAAGCATTTACTCCCAAACACTTTGAAATACTTGACTGATGGCTTCTGGTCATACCACAATTCATAAGGCGTCATCTTGTTGTTTATTTTCAATTGAACCCAGTTCAAGGTATATACAACAGTATGAACTACTTCCTTCCAATATATATCTGGTATGTTTGCTTTATTTAACATGGTTCTTTCCATCTTCTTGAATGTCCTCTTTTTCTTTTCTACCATGCCATTTTGTTGTGGTGTCCTTGGAGCTAAATACTGTCTTCTGATTCCATGTCTCTCACAGTAGTCTTCAAACTCATTTGATGTGAACTCTCCTCCCCGGTTTGATCTTAGGCATTTCAGCTTGCATCCACTTTCCCTCTCAACCATCTTCCGGAAGATCTTGAATCTTTCATATGCTTGAGACTTGTCATGGAGGAAAGTGACCCATGTCATTCTTGAGAAATCATCAATGAAAAGAATGAAATATCTCTCACCATCTAAAGCTCTTATCTTGGTTGGACCGCATAGATCATTATGCACAAGTTCAAGTGGCCTTGAAGTATTATGTTCATTAGTCTTGAAGGTCACCTTAGTCTACTTTCCTTTTACATGTTCACCACAAAAAGTGCTTACTAGTTTGATGATCTCCAATATGTGTCTCACATAGCCTTTCTTGCTTACTTTGACCAAATTATCAAAGTTTACGTGTCCTAATATTTTTTTCATAGCCATCTCTCATCCACTTATCCCATCATGCATTGGGAATTAATGCATTCTTTTAGATTGTACACATTTCCATATGTCCTTTTTCCTTCTGCTACAATCTTACCAGTACTCTCTTTTCTTATCTGGTAACGGGTAGAGTAAAAAGTGAATTTATATCCTTTATCACACATCTGACTCACACTTAGTAAATTTGTTCTTTAGACCTTCTACATAGTATACATCACGTGCCTTCAATTTTTCATCTATATTCAGGGTATGTTTTCCTTTTATCTTGATAGAAGAGTTGTCTCCAAATCTTACTAAGCCTCCATTCCAATCTTCAAGCTTAATGAATTTCTTTTTGTCATCGGTCATGTGATTGGAACATCCACTGTCTACAACCCACAAATTCCTTCTTTCTACATGTAGAGCAGTCTACACAATCAGACTTGATTTTGCTTTGTTCTTGTCCTTCTCAACCCAAACCGGTTTAGCTTCTTTCTTCTTGTCTACTACAACTTGATGGTCCAATTTTGTCACCGGTTTTTGATCAAGTACTGACTTCTTTTGCTTGGTTGTTTTGAGTTTGTAGTGTTTTGCAATGTGCCCAAACTTTTGACAATTATAACCCTTCACATTGATATTAAATGATGAACTTAAAAACCTATTGTAGGACACTGGTATACTTCTCCTACATTCATAACTCTTATGGCCTAAAACATTACATTTATAACACACAACATTCATCTCCTGGAGTGCAACAAAATAATTTCTACTCTCAAAACTAACAGGGGGCTTGTTCATCAATCTACAATCAACAATTTTGTGTCCAAGCTTATTACACCAGTAACAATAACCATGGAAGTTGGGTACATACTAGTCTTGTTGCTTTGGACCAGCAAACCTTTGTCTTACCAGATGTCTTCCTCTCTTACTGTTGATTCTAGTGAATCCTTTATTATCCACCTTGGCCTTGGCTTTATGATTTGCATACTGGTATGATGTGTGACCCTTCTGGTTCTGAGCATTCTAATTAACAGGCTGATTTCTTGTAGCCTCAACATAGGTCTTCTTACCGATATCTTTGTTGACTAGAAAGGTTTGCTTCTCTTTAATTTCACTTGAGGAAGTAAATTGTATCTCCTTACCGGATGTGTCTTGGCTGTTTGAAATTTGACCTTCTTCAAATCCTAAACCATCGATATCTTTTGAATGCTTTTGATTTCTCATCTTGCTCTTTCCAAGTCTTACAATTTCTTCTTCCATATTTTGATGCTCCTTCTCCTTCTTCATCAAATTAGAGGATGTAACTTCACATATCCTCTTAGCCTCTTCCAACTGGAGTTTCAAATATGAAATTATTTGATTGGACTCATCCAGGGATTGCTTCAAAATATCTTGTTCTTCTACAGCAGCATGCTTGACCTTCTTGAGTTCTCTTCTTGTCTTACTTAACTCCTTAAGAGTACTTATGAGCTCACCTTATAGGTCCACTTCAGCTTCAATATCTTCATCTCCCTCATCTTCATCAAATGGTTCATCTAGTACCATAAAGAGATTAATTTCTCTTTCATCCTCATGGCAGTCATCATCTGATGCACTTTCTTCATCTGTGGCATCACCCTCAAAGGTATATAGGTTGTTCTGCTTCTGGTAGCTTATTCTTCCTTTCCGGTAGACTTTTTTCTCTTTGTCTTTACTGGAAGACCTACCAGAGCTCCTTTTCTCATCTCCACCGGTTTCACCATAAGGACATTTTGCTGCAAAGTATCCTATTTTACCATAGTTAAAACATTTGAGAGGAATTTTTCCTTTATACTTACCGGATCCTCTTTTAAGCTTCCTCACAAAGTTTGCCACCTCTATATCCGAGTCTTCATCAGATTCACCATGAGAAATTTCTTCCTTTTCCTTTTTGATGGAGTTGAAAGTAGCCTCTTTCCTTGAAGTTCCTTCACTGGTTCTCCTCATCTCATAAGCAGTTAGGGAGCCAAATAACTCATCCATTGAGAATTTATTCAGATCATTGGCTTCCTCTATGGTAGAGACCTTTGTATCATACTTAGATGTGAGTGATCTAAGTACCTTTTTGACAATGACTTCATCAGCTATATCCTCTCCAAGTCCTTTGATGGTATTCATAGTTTCATCTACTCTCTAAAGATAATCTGCAATATTTTCTTCATCTTTCATCTTCAAGCCTTCAAGCTGACCTCTTAGTGTTTGCAGCTTGGCCTCCTTGACCTTGACATCTCCTTCAAATAAATCTTTGCAGTTTATCCCAAGTCTCCTTGGCAGATGAGCAGTGCATAACCTTAACAAATCCATTATTTGACAACCCACTAAGAATAGCATATGTTTAGCCTTTGCATTATTTTCATACTCCTTCTTAGCATTCGGATCAGTAGGAGGAACACTAAGGATAGTATGCCCATTCTTTACAGACATCCAAACATCAAAACCTAGTGAGGATAGATAGGTTTCCATTCTTCTGCTCCAAAAGGCATAGTTAGTTCCATCAAATATGGGGGCTTTAGAGGAGGACTCATTTCTTGACATTGTGTTCTTAGACCAGAATCTACCCAAGCTAGAGAAAGCTTTTACCAACAAGGAACCTAAGGCGTTACCAATTATAGAACACAATACGTCACTGAGAGGGAGGGGGGATGAATCAATGATTTCAAACAAACTCAGGTAGTTGTGTGTGTGACCGATAACAATGAGAATACTAACAATCAATCATACACAAAAGACACGCCACATAACACGGCTTATATGAGGAAAACCCAATGTGGGAATGAGAAAATCTACTGAAGTCTACTGCTCCAATATAGCCTCACAATGAAACAATAATATTACAATGATTTAGGACACCAACCCAAGGAGCACCAACTCCTACTGATTTAGGGCACCAACCCAAGGATCACCAACCCGAGGAGCACCAACCCCTGCACCGATCACCAACTCAATGATATACAATGAAATACAAACTTATTACAATGAAAGCACTACCGACAAAAAAAGTCGTCGAAAACTTTTTGTCGAAAGTTCCGACTATCCTTGTGGTCGTCGTAATTCTGACATCAGCTCCAACCTTTCCGATGGCCGCCATGGATGCTCATACCCAAAAAGAATACCGTCGCGATCTCGGCCTACCGTCAGAATTCCAACATCAAAGGGTAAAAATTCCGACAGAGGAGTGTCGTCCGATGCACAGCATCCTCGTCGGAACTCTCCTGGAGGCCGTCATAATTTTAACCCTTTTGTGTCAGAATTACGACGACCTCTAGGAGAGTTTCGACGAGGATGTTGTGCATTCGACGACACTCCTCTATCGGAATTTTTACCCTTTGATGTCAGAATTCCGACGATAGGCCGATTTTTCAGAAAAAAATTTTTTATAGAAAAAGATTGACATTGGTATCTCTCTTCTATCTCTCTTCTCTATCCATCTCTACTATCTCTCTTCTCTCTCCCCTCTCTAGGTCTCTTTCTCCATCCCTCTCTTCTTCTCTCCCTCTCTACTTCTCTTTCTCTACCCTCTCCAAGTCATTATCTCTTCCTCTCACCCTCTCTCTCTCTCTCACCTCTATAGGTCTCACCTTCCATTCCTCCCTCATTACCCATGTTGTCAAGTTGCAAGATATTTCCCAAAGTACTTGGTTGCTAGGGTTGATTTGCTTAAGTGTTGGGGTCAGAGATAGATGAGACCTGCATGATTAAGTTGTATTAAGTGATCAAGTCACCAAGATCTCAATTGTAAACATGACTAGGTTGTAGGGTTTTATGGTAGCATAGGTCAAGATTGAGGTATGGTGGTCAAGAATTACCTTCCAATGTACAAAAGACATCAAAATGATGAAGAATGAAGGCGATGAACTCATAGAAGTTTGGAGGAGATAATTTGACTAAGTTAAAATTTTGTTTAAGTCATGGTCATGATACTAGCTTGCTCATCAAGAGCAATTTGTGCGAATGAACCCTAGAAATGTGCCCATGCTAGAGAAGCAAGAATTCCAATAAAACCTAAGGCAATGCTAGTAAGGGGTCAAAATTAAAGAATTAGGGTACAAAAAACAAAATTTGGCTAAGTCGAGATGTTGCTCAAGGACGACCTAAATCATGGAGTGTAAATCAGTCATGAAACATGAGAATGGATAGGTCTTGACCCAAGCAACGTAAGTCCCCCTTGTGATTCCAGCAGATATCACATCACAATCATTGAGTCTATCTGCAACATAAAGTCAAAGCCTGACTATTGGAATCTTGGAGTCATCCCATTTGATCATGTAGTTTAGCACTTGGGAGGATTTTGTTCAAGAGGATAGAATACTTAGTATTTTATTTTGTGTTGCATAGTGCATAAAAAACACATCAACAGAAACCATTGAAAGGTTTGGTTAAAGCCTTCGAATCACAATCTCTACGAGAAGCTATCAAGAGTGCCCAGAATTTGGAAACTTTAGTATCCAAGAACATAATTTATAAGGCACCACTTTTAGAGCAACCAAAGAAGCCTATCAATGTAATATTTTATTTACCTTGGATATGTTTTATCCTAAGTGTGATATTCCACTATTAAAAAGCTTAATTAGGTAATATTTTTACTTAGGTAGAATAAGATAATGAGTTGCACATTCTCCTTCTTTGATTGAGATTCTACTTTTTCCTTGTCACAAATTTGGAAACTTGGATAAGCAATTTCTTTTTTTGGTTTTCTACCTCTTCATGATCCTCATGGATTTGGAATCTTGGAAGCTATATATTGTAGGTGTAGAAGTATAAAAATGACCATATTCCTAAATGAATATTTTATGTTCATTTCTCTATTTAATTAAATTACCTGCATTCCTCTATTTAATTAAGTAAATTACTCAATTAAATTCACTATACCCATTTAATGAATAAATCATTTTTATTCAATTAAATCCCCCCTATCCACTTTTAATTAAATTTGAATTTAATTAAATAGTTATCCTAAATTGAATAAATCTAATTTATTTAATTTCCCCAAATAACAACCAAATTGAATTGAATTAACTTTATTTCAATTAAATCCTATTATTCCTCCATCCACTTGCAAAATCCTACATCTCCCACTTGCCTTCCTAAACTCCTTCCTAATTTCTTCTAGACTCTTCTAATCGCTTATAATTAGCCTAACCCATCTTCTAAACTTTGTCACATCCCTAAACAAGGGGAAGTCACTTCTACAACCCTTAAAGTCTTTGATAACCATTAAAGGCTTCAAGTCTTCAACCACTTAATTTTCCAAAGTCTCCCAAACCATTAATGGTTAATTCAACCCTCTTACATGGTTAGAGACTTTTTGCCTAACTTAACCTTCATCCAACCCAAGGGTCTCATCAAGCCTTTAATGCTTTGACCATGATTATCTCTTAATCATTTGCACAAGAGTTTATCCTTGGATTAATTCTTAATCCAATGGGTAAGCCTAACTTAAACTTAACCCTGATCTCTAGATGACCATGAGGTCTTCTCAGGCATTTAATGTCTCCAACCCCTTCTCTCAACCCAGTCTTATGTTGACATCTGTCACCATTTCATTGGTGCAAATTGCAAACATGGATTCCCAACTTTCAAACTCAACCCTTGATTAACTCTTTCAATCCTGACCATCCATTGCCCTATTTTTGCTATAAATAGAGCTCTCATTCCTCCATTTTTAGAGATCAATCCAAGTTTGTAGTATCATACTTATGCTCAAATACATTCAAGCTTTCATTTCATTTATGCTCATCATCTAGCCTCTCTTTAAAATAGAAATTAATCTAATATGCATTTTAGAGTATTTCTATTATCATTAGCTTAAATCATTAACTAATATAGCATGCTAGGATAGTTTGTTTACTAACCTTGTCATCTTATAGTTAGTTTATTGTATTTATAGCATCATGCATAGCTTAGGATGCATCTCATATTAAATCAACAAAAAACATCCCTCATTCTTGCATTTGCCATCCCTAAACCATTTTGCTCAGTGATCTGAGAGCAAAAACATTGGTTTGAGGGACCATGTAAGATAGAGAACCATGGGACCAACCTTGGAAAGCTGAGTGATACTTCATTACTCTATAGCTTGCACCAAGAAGTCCTATGGGTGTGTGAGCAAGGCTCCATAGAGCTCCATTTTCCACATATTGAGTTCTATCGACCCGCTTTTCCCGCATACATTTATGGCGCCCACCGTGGGGCTAGACCCCATATATCAAATCGGTTTTTGAATTTAACCACTTTTGCAGGCACGCAGGAAAAATGAATTGGCACGTTAAGTTAAGTGTTTAGTGCATCTAGTTAACAGCCTAGCGCATTCAGTTCACTATTCAACGTGTGGAGTCCATCATCTAGCGCGTGAAGTCCATATATTAGCACATAGGATTTACTATTTTTCCTGTAGGTCTCAGCGCGAGAGAAAAACAGAGAAGCATTTTCGACGCACAGAGTAGCGCATCCCGAAAATAGTGTAGCGCATTGAAACCTTATTTTAGCGCATCGTTGTTAGATTGTAGCGCATACAGTTTGTTTTGTAGTGCATCACAGACAGAAAAGAAAAAAACTAATTTGTAACAGAAACTAAAATTTAGACTTATGGAAGTCCACGGAATTTACCTTTTTGCTAACAAATTGACTGGATTTCTATAGGTTACTGACCGTTGACTGCAGGTTTTGGATCTATTTTATTTAGGCTAGACCTAAAGTAGTTTAAATTTTTACTAACTTTTCTAAGTTAGGCAAAAGTTCAAATTTCTTTCTTTTCTTGTTTAAATCAAATTGAACTCACTTTTATTTTGAGCAAATAAATCGAACAACAAATCAAAATCTTTTCTTGCTTTCCTAGGAGAAAATTTCTCAATTTAGGCTCTAAAAAGAACAACACAAAATTTTCTTTTCTGCAAAAATAGAAATTAAAAAAAACCTCACCTCAAAATTTTTGTTACAATTAAAGAGGGAAGTGATTCCCCTTTTGTTTACCAATTTTTTTTTGTTGACCAAATCGAACCTTTTGCTTTGTTGACGCGGTTATTTCCTTAGATTAAATAATCATTGCTTTGAGGAAGTAAAATTAACACCATGCTTTTTTTTGGAACAACATCTCCCAGTAGAGGTTAGAAAATCACTGAATTGAAGGTTTAAAAAGAATTTGTGATTGCCTTAAATCGAAAGAGGAAGGTATATGCTCTCCCCTTAACTGGGTGATCCAAAAAACCAAACCTCTTAAAAAGCTTTCTTTCCTTCAAAGCATTTTACATCCTTTAGTAGGCCTGCTTTCCCAAGGAGTTGAAATCAACTCTTAAAGCCATTTATGGCCGGTGTGAAGAGAACGACCTAAGTGGGGAATGACTTTGACGCCAAGAATTCCAACCCACTATAATCAAATGTGGAAAGTGACGAAAGTCCTTTTCAACGGTTGCGCGCAGCGATTAGCCTTCCCCCAATATCCTTGAGATATGTAAAGCCTTTGTTCTAAAGGTTGGGAAGCCTCCTAAGGGAGTTTATCACTGACGGCCGAACAGGAAGCCTGATTACGAACCATAGAAATAGAAGCTTTGAACCGAGTCAATAACTATACATTTATAACATCATAGTGCAAGGGTGAGGAAGAATCTGCCCCCAAGATTACTCACCATATATCTCCCAAGATAACTACTCAACTGTGAAGTGATTCACTTTGAGTTAATTTCTGGCAAAAGGCAAAAAAATGGGCACCCTCTAGGGGGTGACATGGCTATTTGAGTTGACGGAGTATCAAGAATAGTGGGCTATGATGTTATTTATGACCTTTGAATAAAGAGTCTTTCTGAAGTGTATTATTCGTATCCAAACCTGTTAAAACATTGGGGATTTGAACACATCCTCGCAGAACATACACTTTTTGTTAGATTAGGCAAAATGGTTGTACTTTTTGTGTCATGCTTGCATTTACTACTTCAGAAAATCATCCATCAAACTTGAAAAAATTCACAACAAAAATTCAAAATTTACAAAAAACCAACCAAAGGAAAAATCAGGGTCGTTTAGCGCATAAGAGCAACTTCTTAGCGCATGAGGTACTTTTGTTAGTGCATCCAACCATCAACTTAGCACATCAGTTCCAAACAGTAGCATTTTATCCCAAAATCAAACCAGTGTTGAAACATTTAGCGCATCAGAGAAATAGTCTAGCGTGTGGAAGCATCAGCTTAGCGCGTGGAAACCAAACATTAGCGCATCAGGTTCAAAAGTTAGCACATTACAGGCCCAGGGTAGCGCATGACATTTTAAACAGATAGAAAACAATTTTTGAACAGTCAAAACTTTAGCGCGTGTCTGGGGGCATCCTAGCGCGTGTGGTCATTATTTTAGCGCGTGGAGTAATTTCGGTAGCGCATATTGTCCCTGTTTTAGCGCGTGATAAAAAACATATAGACAGAGGGAATAACAGTGAGGAATTTTAAAATTTTTGAAAACATTTTCAAAAGCCTCTCATTATCAAACAAACATTTTTCACCAAAACAGAGTAGCGAAAACAAACCGTTAAAACTATTTCTTGAGCTAAATTTGTGTCAAAGCAAACGTTGTAAAAATCCTCAACTAATCGCACGATAAAATGTATCTATCTTATCATAATCCGGAAACCTCATCATCAGTATCAACAGAATCCTTTACCATCTTACGGATTTCATCTCAAAAACACTTGTTTAAAATTTTCAAGTTGTCAAATCAAGTCTCCATATCGGGAGGCTTTTATCCATATCATTTGACACGCTTTGTCATGAAGGGGCATCTAAACCTTCACTTTGATAGAGTAAGATTTGAAATTTTCCAAACAAGATCAACTGAATCTAAACAAATCAAAGGAAACCATTGATCACTCATGCATGACTAATCCCCATATTCTGAGAAGAAAGAACCTTTATCGTAACATCACGTTGAAGAAACAACAACCTAGTTTTTCCAAGTTCATCAAGAGGAATAAGTTTTTATACATCAATCGTCAACTCTTCAAATCTCATTGGGAATTCCTTCATCACATCAAACGTTATATCCAAAACAAATCCAATGAATTTGACAAAGAACCCTTAAAAATAAGAGCCTACTATCAAAAGTTTGCTTTTAATCAAATCATAAATCACGGAAGAAAGATCAATCCAACATTCTTGCTCGACGAGTGTATCACTTATAACACATCTTGACAGAACCACCAACCCCCGAGCAACATATCAACGAGGATTTTGTCCCCTTCGTCATTGAAAGTTTTTACTAAAATGTCTGTTACCCGCTCTCAAAGAAACCAACAAAGCAAGACACACGCAAAGTCTAGTATGAATCGAAGGTTGTCAAATCCTTTTGAAGTTCCACACTTGGAAGAGACTGAAATTTCTGAAGCACTTCTTCAGGAATGTCAGGAAAACCCTTCATTCCAAAAGCTTGTAGAAAGACTTATGGAAAATGACAAAAAAAAGTATCTTCTCATGCTCACAAGTAAAGGCGTTAAACTTCCCGAAGATTTAGACACAAACATCTTTAGAACCGGATCTCAACAATATGCATATCAAGAAAAACAAAGAGAAGAAGAAACTCATAACCTTGAACAACACATACCTGAGCAACACATTCCAGAACAATGCATACCAAAAATGCGTATACCTGAGCTAGAAACTCCAGAGCAAAATATACCATTTAACACACCTTTTCAGCTGAGAACTAATACAAGGGAAGAACTCTTCCCTCGACAAGACAATATACCTTTGGCTGCTCTTACTCAACAAATGCAAATGTTACAACGACAAATACATGACATGCAACAAGGGACAATAGTGCAGTACTCTTTAAACGAAATATGTCCTTTTATCCATTTGACAAAAGATTGAACATGGTGCCTTTTCCTCCAAACTCGGATGTTCCCAAATTTGATAAATATGATGGGAAAAGTGATCTCCGAGATCATGTTCGAGAATTTTGCACAATGAGTCTTGAATTTGCTCATGATGACACCTATCTGATGAGGTTATTCTCAAGAAGCCTGGGAGGGCAAACAATGGAATGGTTATCCAAAATTACACCACCTGTCAGATCATTTGATGAATTGGTTAACAAATTCATAACCCAATATTCCTATAACATCCAACACGCCATAACCATGCTAGATGTTTGCAACACCAAACAAAAGAACAACGAAACATTTATGATATTCCTTCAACGTTGGTGACGTATGGTATCACGATATCCTCAAGATATTCCCGAAAAGGAAAAAATGGAAATCTTCATCGACAACTTGAATGGTGAAATGAGTTACAGACTCAAACTCCAATGCATACCGTCTTTCGCTAAATTGATTGAAAATGACATTCAAGTAGAGGAAGCATGTGTCAAAAAGGGAACACTCAAATTCTACAAGGAAGGAACAAACTCATCAAACTACAATAACCAGAACAACAACAACTTAGACAAATCTTGATTTTGGACTCGAAACAAAAATGAAGGCAACAATGACTCACATGATCCCAAATCTAAACAACCAGTGCTTGCATTATCTATAAATTCTCAAACTATGAAGAATCCTAAAAATGCTAATGCTAACACATATGCACCAAACACCAATCAAGGACAACTCAACACAAATAACACCAATGATACTCAAAGCAAAAACATGAATCCACGACCTAACAACAATTCACGCAACAACACGAACAATTTCTAAAAGCGTATCTTCACACCACTAGGGCAATCACTAGAATCAGCATTCAGAGAACTTTTGGCAAACAAGATTATTTCTTTGCCTCCAATCAGCAACTATGAACCCCAAATCAAACCACCTTGGTAGAATGATTCATACTATTGTGATTACCATCGTAACAAGGGTCATTGGACGAATGATTGCATGAGATTGAAACATGTGGTGCAAGATATGATTGATCGAGGTGACTTAACGGTAGATGGTCTCAAAACAAATGATGATCATGGAGCCTTTAAAAATCCTCTTCCAAATTACAACAAAGAAGGAGCTTCAACCTCGAACGATACACACGGAGCTCGTATCAACCATATCTACAACAACACCATAAATCACATATTAGCTGACGATCATCAAGTAAATGTCATCACCATCCGAGATCGACATGATCATGAATCTGTCAATGTAACAACCCGAACTCAGAAATATGTCTTAAAAGGACATACATCACCTGCAACTACCACACCAAAAATCCAATATGACTTAGTTAGCCAACTATGCAAAACTCTAGCTCAGATATCTATACTAGAATTGCTGAAACTATCACCGAAGCACAAAGACATATTGGAACAAGCACTATTGGAAACCAATGTACCTCAAAATCTGGATACAAACAGATTTCAAGCCATGGTCGCCCATATGACTGGACCTCATAACCTCACCTTCTCAGAGCATGACAATGCTTCCTTAAGCCATCTGCATAATACTCCTCTCCATATCGAAGTCATTGTTTGCAAGCACCGAGTAAAATGAGTCTTAATAGATGGAGGAGCCGGACTTAATATATGTACTTTAAAGCTTATCCGTGCATTAGGCTTTTTAGAAGAGTCTATTGATCCCTGTAAGAAGATTACCATAAAGGCATATGATGATGAGGAAAGGTCCTCTAAAGGAACTGTGATGTTACCCATTCATGTAGGACCAGTGCAAAAAGATACTATGTGTCAGGTCTTAGACATAGATCTCACCTACAATATTTTGTTAGGGCGACCCTGGATACATGAAATGCAAGATGTACCTTCTACGTATCACCAGTGTGTCAAATTTCCTTATGATGGACAAGAAATCTCCATATCTGCTAATCACAATCCATTTCAACATTGCAACGCAATGGGGGTAGCCCAAGACAGTTTGGTTCCTCATAATAGAGAAAGAAGTGATCTTCAACATCAGATCTCCAAATAGCAAAGCCCAACTCCTTATTTGGAGATTTCAAACAGAAAATGCAAATCAAAGACCAAGGCATGGGAGAATACTCTTTGGAGCCCTTATGTTTGGCCAACTTGCCAACATCACCTAGATCTCATGGATTGCCTACTACATCAACACATCTGGTCACTCAGCCCATCACCAAATTTGATGGTACCTTCATCCAATTGGGCATGCTAGCACATGAATCAGAAGACAAGGATGTTCTTAGCTGGTTATACAAAGATGAGGAAGAAGATAACAGAGCAGCTATTCTAGACATTGTTCTACCAACACACCTATATGGAAAAGGATACTTAATCATGCAGCAAATGGGATATGACGGTAAAGGACCTATTGGAAAACATAGAGAAGGAATCATTGAACCCATAGATCTTCCTTCACAACCCAGTAGAAACAAAGCAGGATTGGGTTGTGAGCTCACTTTCCTATAAAAAAAAAAAGGCCGCCCAGCATAACTACAAAACCTCAATGGAAAGTAAAGAAGCAATACAAAGAAGAATCCTGGCAGGAAGCACTCTTTGAATCAACAGAAACAATCCGCAAGGCACGGGAACATCAAGACCAGAAGTTATATTAGGAAAAACTTCTAAGCCACAAGAAGGCCATATCTGCAGTAGTAGCTCATGTTCAGAATCCACTATTTCAAGAACCAATAAAATCATCTCCGGATACCTTTATTTCTCCCCAAGGAGGCACAATCTATGAACAAATACAAAAAGTAGAAACAGGATCTGACACAGAATCAACAAAAACTATCAAAATGGTATCCATCATCAAATATTTGTTTTCACCATATAACATACCAGTTTACAACATTGATAGAATCTGGGATGAGGCCTCTGAGACTGATTCCAATGAATATGAATGGGGTACCTACTCCAATGCTACTACAGATATCCCTAATGATACTAATTCCATATCCCTTTCTCAAGAAGAACCTAACGCAGAAGATAGACCTCTTGAATTTGGACTGCAGAATATCTATGACACCAAGGAAAGCGAACAGAAACACTATGAACAAGTCTATACTGAAGATAATACCATCGAAGACCTCGATGAAATCCTGGACTTCTTTAAAACCAAGAACAATCATGATGAAAACTCTGTCCTAACACTTACAGTAGCAGAACTTGATCCACCTAACGATTCCTTACCGCTTGTCTTTCCTGACCTCATCAACTGGGATGAACCTGAAATCCATGATATACCAATTTTCCCAGATGATGAATCTATTATCCATTACCTGTGTACCGTAAATCTGGAAACAGGCTCTACCAGTGAACAAAGTAATGATGTCTGCCAATCAGGGAGTGCCAAATTTCTCAGTCGCAAAAATAAATCACAAGAAAGATCTAATGCTGGAAACCAGTCAATGGCAGCTCTAGATCACACAAAAGTAAAAATAAAAGACGCATCTGAAGGTGAAAACCTTTTTAAGGCACCTAACGATGGGAGACTTGACACTCTTCTTGAACACTTTCATGAGCGATCACCCATATTGATTGAGCCCACTCAATCAATCAACATTGGTACCACAGAAGCGGTCAGAAACATACACCTTGCAGAATCTCTGACAGAGGAGGAAAGATCAGCATTCATCATTTTCTTTAAAGAACAACAAATTAATTTTGCTTGGTCATATGCTGATATGCCCGGAGTTGATTCACACTTGATCATGCATCACTTGTCCATCTCTTCAGGATTTAAACCAGTCAAGAAAAAGCTACGAAAGATGAATCCACAGGTAGCACTCATGATCAAAACTGAACTAAAGAAACTATTAGATGTCGGATTCATCCGACCCATTGACTATGTAGAATGGATTTCCAACATCGTTCCAATATCAAAACCAGATGGTAGTATCAGAATATGCACTGACTTCAGAGATATCAACAAAGCTTGTCCAAAAGATGACTTTCCTCTGCCCAGTATCGACATAATTGTAGATCTCACAGCAGGCCATGCAATGCTCTCACTAATGGATGGTTTCTCAGGCTATAATCAAATCAAAATAGTCCCAGAAGATCAAGATAAAACCACGTTCACCTATCCTTGGGGAACGTACTATTGGAATGTTATGCCTTTTGGCTTAAAGAATGCAGGGGCCACTTATCAAAGAGAAATGACAACAATCTTTCATGACATGATGCACACCTTCATGGAAGACTATGTGGATGATTTACTAGCTAAATCCTTCACCAGAGCAAAACATCTCAACATCCTAACAAATATCTTTGATCGATTGGAGAAATTCCAAGTCAGGCTCAACCCTAAGAAGTGTGTCTTTGGGGTTACATCAGGCAAGTTACTAGGCTACATAGTCTCAGCTAAAGGTATCAAAGTAGATCCAGCAAAGGTACAAGCCATTATGGACATGCCACCACCAAAGAATATCAGTCAACTCAGATCTCTACAAGGATGACTTCAATCAATCAGGCGGTTCATCGCTCAGTTACAAGATAAAAGTCTACCATTTAACCATTTACTACACAAAAATGTACCATTCAGATGGGAGACCAAGTGTGCAGAATCTTTTTACCAAATCAAACAATATCTAATGAATCCATCAGTTCTAATACCACCGGTCGCAGGAAAGCCACTTATCCTATATATCTCAACAACAGATATATCGTTGGGGGCACTATTAGCACAAGAAGATCAACAAGGAAAGGAATGGGCCATATATTATATTAGTAGGACATTGAATGGCTATGAACTCAACTATACATTCATTGAAAAGGCTTTCCTAATAGTGGTCTTCGCATCTCAGAAGTTCTAACATTATATGCTAGCACACACCATTAAGCTAGTCGCAAAAATTGATCCTCTCAAATATCTACTCAGCAAAGCAGCTCTTACAGGCAGATTGGCTAAATGGGTTATGATTCTTAGTGAATTTGATATCCACTACACAGAACGAAGATCTATCAAAGGACAAGCAATTGCAGATCAGCTGACTGAAGCACCGCTACCAGGAAAACAAACTATGGAGATTGAATTTCTGGACAGGGACGTTCTTGCTCTTTCTACCAAACAATGGACCCTATACTTTGGCGGATCCTACACACAACATGGTTCAAGTGTTGGCATTCTATTCATCACTCCTAAAGGACACACTATACCAAGATCATATAGGCTTATGTTTCCATGCACAAATAATGTGGTTGAATATGAGGCATTGGTTATAGGCATCAAAATGGCCATAGAATGGAAAATCACATAGTTAAAGGTCTATGGAGACTCACAACTAGTCGTCCATCAAATCAACAATGACTATCAGACAAAAGATAACAAGCTACTACCCTACAAGCGAATGGTGGATGACTTCAAATAGTATTTTGTGCACATCACCTTCGAGCAAATACCAAGGTTGAACAACAAAGCAGCCGATGCAATGGTTACAATTGCTTCATTACTACAAATTCCAGAACAACAGAGTCGTTACGAGTTCCTGGTAGAGCAACTATTCTCCCCAGCCTATGACCACTCTGAATCCCATGTTATCTATGCCTTGACTGGTTCAGATTCTCCGTTATATGGACCAATATACGACTACCTCAAGAACAATATCTTACCCGTTGACCAATCCCGTAACCAAAAACGTAACTTTATCCGGCAAGCTGCCTGTTATACCCTTACCGCTGATACCTTGTATCGTTGAGGTCTAGATGGTACTCTTCTTCGTTGCCTTGATCGTAATGATTCTGATTCCGCTTTACATGAGCTTCACGAAGGTATTTGTGGTACACATTCAAGTGGTACTACTCTTGCTAAAAAACTTCTACGGATGGGATACTACTGGCCTACAATGGAGAAAGACTCATATCACGTTGCCAAGAAATGTCCTAAATGTCAGATCCATGGTAATCTGATACATGCACCAGCACAGGAACTACAGCCATTTACAACATCCTAGCCCTTTTGTCAGTGGGGACTAGACTTAGTTGGCAAAATTCATCCTTCATCTTCAAATGGACACAAGTTTATTATAACAGCAACAGAATACTTTACCAAATGGATAGAAGCAGTTCCCATGACCACAGTGACTGGGAAACAAATTGCCTCTTTTATCCTCAATTATCTAATCTACAGATATGGTATTCCAAGTTCAATCATCACATATAATGGATGACCTTTTAAAAACCAAGATGTATAAGAACTATGTGAAAAATTCAAAATCCAACATCGGTTCTCTACACCATACTACCCATAGAGAAATGGTCAAGCAGAAGCATCTAACAAGACAATAATGAGAATCCTAAAGAAAATAGTGAATGATGCCGGCAAAGATTGGCACGTCCAACTCAATCCAGCACTTTGGGCATACAGAACCAGCATCCACACACCTACAGGAGAAACACCATACTCATTGGTATATGGATCAGAAGCCATTTTACCCCTGGAAGTAGAAATCCCATCTCTCAAAGTCTCTTTGAAAGGTTTAATCCCAGATGAAGAGTATCGAGTTAACCAACTGCAAGAACTTGAACTATTAGATGAAAGACATCAGCATGCCTACACTCATCTCGAAGCATATCAGCAATGCATGTGCAAGAGCTACAATCACAGGGTCATCCCTCGCCACTTCAAAGTAGGTGACCTAGTCCTCAAAGAAAATCCAAGAAATCAGCAAGATCGAGAAAAGAAAGGGAAATTTGAACCTAACTGGTTGGGTCCCTATGTCATCATATCAGTCTATGGATCAGGTGCCTATTAGCTAATAACTTTAAAGGAGATGTGCTCGACGAACCAAGTAACAACATCCATCTGAAGAAGTACTACACTTAAGTAGCCTAGTACACGGAAAAAGCCAAAACCAGCAAAAAAATCAAAAAATCTAGAAAAAGCAAAAAAACAAAGTACAATTAAAAAAAATGGTGAAAACCTGGTAAATAGGCGCTCTTGTGAAAGAACAGCTCCTCTATCTATCTCCATACCATTTTATCCGTATCCTTAAAAACACTATCGGCCATCGCCCGACACTTAGCACATATCCATTCAGGACATACTTAGCATAGTCACTATCCTGGTTTATCCATATATGTCCTCTTACCACATTCCACCATGGCTTGGAAATCACTGTATATATTCACATCAAGAGGCACACTCAGCTAGGGGCAATGAATCGTCAAAAACTTGCAAACATTCAAGACATCAAAACTATTTACGAAACTCAGAAGCATGACATCTAACAACCAAAACTACGCTTCATCGTAAAATGAAACAAAAAAAAAATTCACAGAAATACCAAGGATGGATGATTTTCTGAAGTACTAAATGTTGCATTATCGCATTAAACCTTGACTGTTTTTGCATTATTGAACTTTTTAAAATGCTTCAAAGCTAGAGATCAGGGGGAAACTCCAATATTTTTTTAGTCTTCTGTCTGGGAGGCGTTCACTTGTACTGTGTGAATACTTGCCTCGAGACGTGATACATTGAATATCACTGAAGGCATGATTCCACTTCACGCATACAAATGATTTAATCTTGTCTATTTACGCAATACGCACTCAGGTTGTCCTGGTTCAATTATACCTTGATGCTTATGCTATCTTGTAAAATCAAAACATCATGTAAATTTTTCTCAGGTCATCATGGTTTAATTATACCATTAAGCTTGTATAAATTTTCAACATATCCTCAACAAATCAATGCTCAATGATGATACCCACAAAGAAAGCAAACAACATATGGTTGTATCGGGATGACAAATGCAGAATGAGGATGCTCCAAAAACATAGTTGCATATCATTTTACAATTAGTTATATAGTTGCATATCATTTTACAAATAGTTGCATATCATTTTAACATAGTTGCATATCATTTTTTTTTTTACTTAGTTACATATCATTATCATACATCTCAAAGATACATTTCATAGCATATCAAATCATACATCTCATTTTCAAGATACATCTCACAAACATATTAAAAGCATACATCCTGCATCATACATTATATCATTTATTTAAGCATTTCTTCATCATCACATAAAGAAAAGAACACATAAACACATCCATCCATATAAACACACCACATGATCAAAGATAATGATGTCGTGTATATATATCTCCAAAAAAGATCAAAATGTACAACATCTATCATCACTGTGTCCAGTACAAAGAATACAATGATCAAGAATACAACAGAGACCACGTCTCTCAAGTATGGCTATCCCCTAACGGTGATGGTCTGGCTCCAAATGTCCCCACCCCTGGATCTCCAGGGGGGTCCTATCTCGATGGCCCTGTCACACCTCGGCTCTCGGACCGCGACCCAGTATCTTGAGATCGACTGGATCTCAACTGTGTGAAGCTCTATACTCAACAATCCCTGGGTACCACAGCCTCATAATGTCATCGGTAGTACTCCACCTCCTGAGCTCTCAATGATAGCTCTCTCAGGGTGTCTCTCATCGGACCACCCGCCGCTGCTCTATGCACACTAGCTGCAAGCTCCTCCGCTCGCCCCCTCTGCTCTATCTCTGTGTCCCGCTCAGTGGTCAACTACGCAATCTACCGCTGATATGTCAAAACCTGTGCCTGCAGCTGTTGTAGAGTCACTTTCAAAGTTCAAATCTGTGCATCCTCAACATGAGTAGGGACCCGAACCCGTAGCGGTACCTGTGCAGGGGCATCCCCTCTAACTCTGCTTGTCCTCGATGCTGGAGGTGGGAGCACATCCGTCCTCCTCCTCTGCACTGGTCGAATCACCTCATTAGTACCCCCCACTGCAGCTAGAACCTCCACCACCCTCCCCTCTCCACCGGCTCCAATAGCCAATCCGCCTCTCCCCTTGTCTATCATCGCCTGTCTGACTTCTCTCTCCACACCTCTATCTCCTCTCCTCCCTCTATCTCCCCTCCTCCCTCTCACTCCTCTCCCTCATCGTCCTCCTCCACCATCTCCATCATCCTCATCATCTCCCTCTCCCTTCTCATCATCATCATCGAATGTCGACCACATCTCCTTGGGATCCGATATCCTGGCCACTGCCCGCGCGGCAAACAATCTCGCTAACTCATTAGTCATGCCCGCATCCAAAATCTTTGGGGCATAATCCCATATCTAGCCCGCCAAACTAACAAACTCCTCCACCGCCACTGCGCTATCAATGGTCGGGCCCCAATCGGATACATCCTACCTCCGTCGTGCATATAAACAAGCCCCCTGAGGTATACCCTACTCTCGACCAAACTGTCTCAAAACTCTGGTCACCACAAACCTCTCAATAACAAATGGGGTCCTCCTAATCAGGTATCTCATCATAAACACGTAGGGCATCTACAGCCTGTCCTCCACCCACACCTCACACCCTGTGTACGGTCGCCATGTGACTGTATCAATATCATCCAGCACTCTCCTCCAATGCTCTAGTTTGCCTAGCTTTCGCTGGACAACTAGACCCCTGTATCAATAAGCATAGGCACATCCAACGAGCCTATCTCTATCTGCTAATGGCCTAGCAGCCGGAATGTGTTCCCAGCACCATACCTGTAAGAGCGTCACACCAGCTGACAAACTATCATAACCTAGGTATACCACCTCATGCAAATCCCTGTATAGATGGGCTAGCCTGCGACCCTGGGTAACCATCTCCTCTAATACCAGCCCCCATCCCATAGAGAATCCCTTTGACCTGCGATCAGGACAAAGGAATCCACCGATAAACCTTGCTAGTACTGATGGAAGCGGTGCATAATCTAGGTCTAAGAACTCCTTCCATGGGATCTCATATCCACAGACTGTCTCATCATGAAAAATGCGGCAAAGTGCCTCTATGCCACCCTCCTCTGACTTCTCATATGGTAGTAGTGCACCTACTACTGGTATACGCAGAATCCTATAATAGTCCTCTGGTGTGATTGTCATCTCACCTGTCGCAAAGTGAAAGTTGTTCGTGTTGCTGTGCCACCTCTCTGCGAGCGTTGTAAGTAGCCCTTGGTTCACAGTGAACCGAGGCATATCCAACAAGGACGTCAACCCGCATCTCTCAATGATATCCAGGTTGGCCTGTGTCAACCGAGGTATCAGAGTCCAAGGCCTAGGAAATCGCTCACGCGACTGCACCACGCCCAATTGCTCTTGTCAACCAGCAAAACAAGTCCAATATCAGTTTCCACATCAAAACAAAGATATCAAAATCAAACTCACATTAACAACATGAAACAATTTGCTCATCTACATCAAGTTCAAAATCCTATCATTTCATATCAACTTGTAAAACAACTCAAGTTATCAAAAACCATATCAAAACTTGTAAAACAACTCAAGTTATCAAAAACCATATCAAAACTTGTAACACAACTCAAATTATCAAAAACCATATCAAAACTTGTAACACAACTCAAGTCTCCAAATCACATAAACTTGTAAAACAACTCAAGTTTCCCACCCATATCAGCTTGTAACACAAATCAAGCTTCACACATTGAACTTGAAACCGAGTGCAAAAACAAATCATATTTTGATTAACACAACACATTGATATCTATGCATAACTTGACATATCGCAAATCAAAACAAGTTATATCGACACTCATATTGGACAAATCTATAAAAATCATGACAGCACGACACAACAATTTCACAAATCAACTCATCTCGCAAAAAAAAATTTCGGATGCGCTAAAACAGGTTCTCGCTATGCTAAATCTACCCATGCACTAGGCTATTTTTCCTACGCACTAATCTATTTACCCTATGCACTAGACTGACTCTACGCACTAATCTTTTCCCCCCATGGGCCACCTGACCTACCCTATGCGCTAAAACCTATCCATGCGCTAACCTATACCTCCCTGGCGCTACCTATTTGACCCTATGTGCTAGGTCTACCCTACGCGCTAAAACCCCTTACCCATGCGAACCTCGATGACCCCCATGCGCTAGGTCTACCCTACGCGCTACCCTGTTGACCTAGGTCTAAATTTAGCTTCATGCGCTACCTAAATTTTCGTATGCGCTAAATTGCGACTTTGACGCGCTAAAACGCTAAAACTGAATTTCAAAAATAAAAAAATGACCAAAAACAACAAAATCAAAAATCAAAAAGGGGTCAAAAGTGTTGACTTACTGGTGGTCCATATGCGGCAGGTCTCCAGTACCTTCGAACACGCTCAAAATGATGCCTGGAATACAGAATAGGCATTTTTTTCTTGTCTCCAAATTCTCTTTCTCCAAAGTCAACAATGCACAAATGAATCAAATTAAAACACTTTTCCTCTTTTATAGGAGGCAAATGAAATTAGGGTTGGCAAACCAGACATGTAATGTGGTCGCGATCTCCCTTATACCCTACACAAAGTACATTATCGGGAGATGAATCAATTTCAACATTTCACATAGACAAAATCATACATACCACACACAAATCATCAAATCCAATCAAAATTTTCAAAATATTGATTCATCTCCCGAGGGGGCATCACGCATCAAATCAAATCTAGGGCACGACTTGCAAATCATAAGAGCGATACAAATATTTCATTTGATCATAAATCATGATAACGCATCATTTTCTTTGAAATAACATGTGCACACACGTCACTTCAAAGAGGGGCAAAATGTAGACGTATAAAAATGACCATATTCCTAAATGAATATTTTATGTTCATTTCTCTATTTAATTAAATCCAATTTAATTAAATTACCTGCATTCCTCTATTTAATTAAGTAAATTGCTCAATTAAATTCACTATACCCATTTAATGAATAAATCATTTTTATTCAATTAAATCCCCCCTATCCACTTTTAATTAAATTTGAATTTAATTAAATAGTTATCCTAAATTGAATAAATCTAATTTATTTAATTTCCCAAATAACAACCAAATTGAATTAAATTAACTTTATTTCAATTAAATCCTATTATTCCCCCATCCACTTGCAAAATCCTACATCTCCCACTTGCCTTCCTAAACTCCTTCCTAATTTCTTCTAGACTCTTCTAATCGCTTCTAATTAGCCTAACCCATTTTCTAAACTTTGTCACATCCCTAAACAAGGGGAAGTCACTTCTCAAACCCTTAAAGTCTTTGATAACCATTAAAGGCTTCAAGTCTTCAACCACTTAATTTTCCAAAGTCTCCCAAACCATTGATGGTTAATTCAACCCTCTTACATGGTTAGAGGCTTTTTGCCTAACTTAACCTTCATCCAACCCAAGGGTCTCATCAAGCCTTTAATGCTTTGACCATGATTATCTCTTAATCATTTGCACAAGAGTTTATCCTTGGATTAACTCTTAATCCAATGGGTAAGCCTAACTTAAGCTTAACCCTTATCTCTAGATGACCATGAGGTCTTCTCAGGCATTTAATGTCTCCAACCCCTTCTCTCAACCCAGTCTTATGTTGACATTTGTCACCATTTCATTGGTGCAAATTGCAAACATGGATTCCCAACTTTCAAACTCAACCCTTGATTAACTCTTTCAATCCTGACCATCCATTGCCCTATTTTTGCTATAAATAGAGCTCTCATTCCTCCATTTTTAGAGATCAATCCAAGTTTGTAGTATCATACTTATGCTCAAATACATTCAAGCTTTCATTTCATTTATGCTCATCATCTAGCCTCTCTTTAAAATAGAAATTAATCTAATATGCATTTTAGAGTATTTCTATTATCATTAGCTTAAATCATTAACTAATATAGCATGCTAGGATAGTTTGTTTACTAACCTTGTCATCTTATAGTTAGTTTATTGTATTTATATCATCATGCATAGCTTAGGATGCATCTCATATTAAATCAACAAAAAGCATCCCTCGTTCTTGCATTTGCCATCCCTAAACCAATTTGCTCAGTGATCTGAGAGCAAAAACATTGGTTTGAGGGACCGTGTAAGATAGAGAACCATGGGACCAACCTTGGGAAGTTGAGTGATACTTCATTACTCTATAGCTTGCACCAAGAATTCCTATGGGTGTATGAGCAAGGCTCCATAGAGCTCCATTTTCCACATATTGAGTTCTATCGACCTGCTTTTCCCACATACAGTAGATTTTTCCTCGATTAACATATCAAATGAAACTATTGTGAGCTTTCATATCTTAACATACCAAGGGCTTAAGTTTGGGGACGACAGGGGGATGACGAAGGGGGCAGGGTGGGATTCAAATATATATACAACTTAAAAAATTAATTATAAAAAGATGTGTATAGAATAAGTATAACAACTGTAAATAAAACTTTGCCACACTATGTAAATTTTACAATAAACATTAAAAATATATCAATGATTGCAAAAAGAAGGTTTTGTAGAAAAGTGGCTAATAATTAAAGCATGATGAAAGCATAAATCCATTATTGTACATTATGAAATGTCATCATGCAAACAAACTGTTATTTGATCTGAGACAACGAGTTAATTTTCCATATAGTGTATATGATAGAAAGAAAGCTAATACAAGTGCAATGCTTATGCTGTACAAAAACCAGTTGATGAAATTTGATATCAGCTTTCTCTCTTTTCCATCATTCTCATCAAATTGTTCTACCCCATGAACAAGCAAAGAGCCCTTAATGCCTCCAACACCAAGAGCCATGACATACAGACCAGTGTAGAGTATTATAGTTTGTCCACCTTCCACCTGCTTGTAAATCCCAACTTTGTATGCACTTCCCATGTCACATGCCGGAGGCTTTAGTGAAGGAAAATGTGCTTGTACTGTTAATAACACCCAACCCTGCATATTTCATGAACATCAGAATCTAAACAAGTCGGGAAGAATTTTTGTAAACTCTGGAAATAACGGTATTGCAAGTTGAATTCCACTGTCATTTCTGAGCATAAAACAATAGGTTCTATGTTATCACATTCTTTTATTTGTTCAGGGCTGATTAATTAGAACAAAAACATAGGTTCTATATGATCCTAGTTTTCTATTGTACAGAACAGATTGCTTATAGTTATTTATTTTCCTAGTCCTTAGAGCTTAGTTTACATATTTGCATGCTAGCGGGAAAGGTTTAAACATGGGATGTCAGACGGCTGTTCGCTCAAATTATTGAAATTATTCGTCTTATAAGTGAAATCCAGTGTTTGCTTTTGGATAGTTCTGTAATGACGTTAGTAAATTATTTGATTGCTTTGAAGGGTTCCTCTGGAGATGAGGAGTTCCGCTGGTTTGTTTGCCAACTTTGCCTATTCATAACAATGTGCAAAAGTTATGTCTGTGCTTAGCACTGATACTGTTCTAATATTATATAACCTCCTGCTGGTCACTCCCTTCTTTTGCATTCCTTTGATCACAAGGAGTGAGCGTTCTTCTATCTCTAGTCCCCTAATGCCAAAGTGGAGGGCTAAAGCTTAATAATGCAAAGGGCTTTACATTCACTATCCATAATGAGTCCTCCACTTCCTCCAATACCTAGGTTGTCCTTTGGAGCAATGCCACAATTGAATTTGAATCTGCCTTTCTGTTGTGGAACACATTTTCTATAGGCTTCTACCATGGATCCATTTATTAGGGGAATTAATGATCTCAGGTTTTGAATGTCTATCCTATGATTTGGATAGGATTTAAGACTTTTAAATATCGAATGCTTGGCAAGAGGTCAAGGCATTTTAGTTACAGTGTTTCTCAAGCTTCTCTGGAGAGAGTTTTACCTTACATGTTTGTGTGCTTTTGTTAAGATATCGGTGGTAGTAAGTAGCGTAATATAAGAATTTGTAGGTCAATGAGGTTTCTTGAGATAAGAAAGAATTGACCTCGTAAGAACACACTAACATAGAAGGACAAGCAAATGTCTACATCTTATCTTTGTTATTAAAAAGGCATAATAGAAACTATCATTAAACTTGACTAAAGATTGAATCAAACTAAAATGAATTAAAATGGAAAAGGTGGGGTAAGATAATAATCTGAAGAGAATAGTATGCATAGTTAAGGCTTTGACCATGTCAATGTTAAAAAAAAAAATCATAAAATTCATAATAATGGTTTCAACTAAAAAAACAACCACGAACCATAATAGTCTTCGGTATGTCTTTGTATTTTGTTGACAATCAGACATAACAGACAAAGTCACAAAAGCAAAACTGAGCTTCTTCTATTTGCAAGGAAATTCATTGTCTGCAACCATTCTTTTTTTAAAGAACATTAAAAGGTAAGTATAATAACACACAGTACTAAAAATAAATTTTTGAGTCTATTTTGAAGATGTCAACCAAATTGAGAAACACATAAATTATAGATCACAAATTCAACATTTTTCTGAATGCTTACAGAGAACCAAAGCTGCAGCAAGGATTCCGCCATGTTTGGATTTATCCATAGGTTTGTTTCTTCAGTCCACATATTCCTCTAGCTGGTGTACTTCACCTCATTTAGATTTTTATCAATAAAATGTTTTCATCAAGATAAAACCTGCAATCATGTTAGACAAGTATTGAAAGTATAATTCATAGAGCAACCATTTCAACTAGGTTTAGATAGCATATATTCATAACTATTTCAATTTTATGTGAACTACACAATATCTATAATGCATAATTGGAGTTAAACCATAATAGGGCTTGGATGAGAAACATGATAGGGCACCCAAAGCTGTCCACATGCTAAGCCCAAGAGCAGATATACCATCCCTCTTGGCCCCATGTGGTAGTCCGCCATCCATATTAGGTGGTGTGCTTAGTGGGTAAACTTGTACCTACCCTCCCTATCCATGCTACCTTATCCACCCTTCTATGATTGAGACCACTTTAATCACAATGGTAGAGGTTGATGGGGAAACCACAATAGGGTGTCCTGAGCATCCCTCCCTTCTAAGCCCAAGGGTAGGATACACCTTTGCCTCCCTTGGCCCACATGTGGCAGACACATCAGTCATCCACCATGGGGTAGTGTACTTAGAAGAGGACCTCGTAACAGTTTCCCCTCCTTGTATTCCCCTATTAACCCCCTCATGATTGATTGCAACAATTTAAGAATCAAATATTCAATATTATTTCTTATATCCAATGTAGGGGAGGTTATGTATCAAGTATAATATTGCATTGCATATTATTATCTATGTCTATATGAGAATAATTAATCATAAGAGTACTATTATGCTACATACCACAAATGGAGTAAGATTACTATTGCCTGCAGTAAACAATAATTTCATATCTGATTTGTTTGCTTGATTGCTGATATATATATTAGGAATTGATATGCTCTTATGAGTGTTGATGTTGATTGAACTACTTTCCTTGATGCAGATGTAATTTTCAGGTCTAAAGAACCTACCATTGTGTCAAAAAGGCCCATAAGACCCCATTTTCATCTAAAACTTGTCTCTTTTGGTCATAGAAGCATTTAAGGAAAAAAAAAATCACACAACCAATGATATGCATATACCATACATATTTGAGTTAAAATAAAAATAAAAATTCACAAGGTTTGGAGACCATTGAACAATTTGGGAGATTGCTAATACATACGCTCAATTTATAAAGTCTCAATTTGATGTCCTTAATCTTCAAGAGGCCTATACAAAAGCATTTTGTAATTGTGAACTAAGATAAATTTCCATTTTTGGTAGTTTTCATCATGGATTATGGTATTAAATTCCAACATTCTATTGTCAAGATAAATTCAGAGAACCATTTGTACTCGAAACAAGGGATAGTGAAAAATTACATTATGTAGGATCTCCTACCCTATCTCGTTGAATTCATTCCTACACCAAGTGACTATGAACAAAAGCGTAGGTATTTAACAACAATGACATGGTCCATGGACTAGTGATCCTCCTCTTGATACTCCATCTACAAATGAGAACATCTCTTGTACACGTTGCTACTTCAGAATTAAAATTTGCTTCTTCTAGAACTTTCCATGATTCTTTGCAATAGGATTATATGTCTTCTAGATTCACCCCACTAGGAAACATTCATATCAAGCATCTTTACTTTTTTGAAAAGTAGACCACATTTCAGATCTAGATGACACCATAATGACTTTGATTTCCTCTTGCAAGATATTCCTCCATCATGTATTGCTTCATCGAAGTTCAAATTTGCTTCTTCAAGGGCTCTCAATGATTCTCTATATAGGATTCTTCGTGTCTATGAGATCCACTTCATTAGGAGGCCTACTTAAATATTTCACATCTATTTGTGGACTCTCACCTTTCAAACATTTCACATCTTATTGAGCTTCACTTTGTTTCAAGAATAGTTTAATATTCTCTACTTAACATGGCCAACCACGTGAAGGTGGAAGCTCATTTGGCCCCTCCCCCCCCCCCCCCCCCCCTAACATCACTCTAAATTCCCCGTTAACATCTAACATTCATTCATTCTTTCATCCATTATTAAAATATAACATTCATTCATTATCACATAACGTTCATTAACACATAAAATTCATTAACTTTCATTAAAACGCAACATTCATCAATAATCATCAACACATATCATTCATGAACATTCATTAGCACATAATTACATTCATTAACACATAAAAATCAGTCATTATCAAATAAGGTAGATTACAATCATTTATTTCTTTGTTTTTTCTTTGAAGCTATGAAAAGACTAAGTGGAACATCGGTTTCTTCATCATTTCCCCCATCTTTGGATGTTATTCCCTCTTCTCGTGCTCTTGATGTATGCCTAGTCCTATACAAAGGACGAGGATGCTGAACCAAAGGGAGATCCTCTAAAATAACAAAGAATTGGGTTAGATTCAAAATATTTTTTTATTATTGTTACAAGTATTTCATTAATTTAAAAAACACAACCGTTACACTCTTTACCTGATGGGGCCACATCATCTTCCACATCATTTTTCCTAGCCTCAACCTCGACATGCTGAGCACCCTCTAGATCCTCTGGAGTTGAAATACGAAACGTTACATTAATCAATACACCAATTGCAATTAAATTTGTTTAAAGGAATAACAGTGGTTCTCTTTACCTAATTGGGGAACATCATGTTCCTGATGTTGTCTACCCTGATCATGCTCCACTTGGTCACCACCGACTACATGCTCTAAAATATTAACAATAAAGGTTACATTAATTACTACACTAATTTTCAATTTAAGATGTTTAATTGTATTAATAATTAAATAAAAAAATTTGAATAGCAAATGAATACCTCCACTACTAGGATGCACATCCGGACCTTCATGTACAAGTTCTGTTCCACGATTATCATGTTGCATTCCAATGTCACGCGTAGTGTTATCATTGCTTGCTTATTTAAAAAAAATATAGTCACTTTATGTTGAAACTTAACATCAAATAGATTATTGGTTAAGTATTCAATTTGAAATAATTTTCATTTAGCTTAATTACCGTTGTGACAGATGCATCAGAATCTCGTGTTTGCCCACTCAATTCTCGTAGCTGTTCAGCCACGGCTATATAGCCTTGCTGGTAGCCAATTCACTTGTCATCTTCTGTGGGTGCTCTATTGAATTCAGAGCCCTACATTTTTGCTTAGTATTGTGAATTTTGCTTGTATTGTTTGATCAAAAAAAAATTGTTTACAATTTATAAATATTTTGATGTGATACTTAATTTACTAATTCTTACAATTCATGCGGCAAGTTTCATATAACCACCAGAGCCGAGTTTGTGTTGTCCATGCTTTTCTTGTCTTGCTTTGGTTGCCTTTGACGTGTCAGTCAATCTATGAAAAGTTTGAAATATGTTAGATTATATAAATATAATGAATAATTAGTACATATTCACATTTTTAATAGTATCACATACCTTCTTCTGGCATCTGGTGGTGTATTTCCTTTTTTCCTTTCAATTATCTCCTTTGTATCCAAAATCAGGTCCTTCCACTCCCTCTCTAGAATCATGGGGGGATGCTCATACTTTACGTTCTTCTCTAAATGTGTCATGTATTCGTCCCTCACATACTTTAGATATGTGCCAGCTTTTTCCAGGAGCTTAGTCTTGTCGAATGTGTCATTTCTAAACAACCCTACCATACGGTTTGTGAGTTCATCTTTTAACTTTTTTTCTTGGTCATTCCACCTTTAAAGCAAAAACAAGCCTGTTAGATTTAGAAAGAAACTGAAGCTACCTTTGATATAGTTCAAGAAATGGATAAAAGGAAAACTATTCTAGCAATGATATGAAATCAAAATAGTGGATAAGGCTTAGTTCACGTATGATGTTCCACCTTTTACGTATGGTGGGCTCAAATATCTGCAATGTAATGTCATTAAGATTTTTATAAAAAATATCATTTCCTGCAAAAAAAAACATGGGATCATTAGTCCAAAATGAGTGATCAGTAGGTAAATTACAATTAGACTATATATAATAATATTTTTAAAGTACCTGGAACCTTCTGTATCTTCAAGGGAATCAATTCTTCGTCGCTAACCACCAATGTGGCCTGCAACGTTCCCATACTAGCAATACAGGAAGATCCAGGAAATGATGGTATGTTATCAGCAGTACTCGCCTCTGGTGCATCCTCATGTGCATCTCCTTCCATAGTAAATGAATCCACTATGAAATGCCTCCAAGAAAGAACACTTCAAGGGTAATAAACACATAACGAAAGAGAGAGAAAAAGAGGGATCTACCACTAGTGGGCAGGTCAACACGAGCCGGTGCAATAGACGATGTCTGCATGCTACGTGTTGCCGACATTGCAGTCGGCAATACAGTTGGGCTCGACCTCGGACCCATGTCAGCACCTGAAGAGTAATACATTAAATATGTAAAACATTAAAAAAGCAAGTTCACAAGTCCAAAGGAGTGGTTTTAATATATAGAACATGGTCATCACCTGAACTACTCACAATACCCTATTCATCGCCACCAGGATGATGAGGCCCTATAAATTTCTGTAAAAACAACACATACATATTTTAGTTAATGACATAAAAGAGAAAAAATATAAACCATTATTGAAATTTTGTTATGATTAAAGCTTTCATTACTGCTTACTTGCAAGTTTTCCATTGTCGTCAACAATAGTTACACCCTCTTTGTTATCTCATTAGTCTGAGGGCTTATGGTTGCCAAATCAACTGTAACGCCCATACCCTAGTCGGACTTTTAAAACCCGTTTAACCTTGATTGACTTCCTATGTGGCATTCTTGAATGGTAGATTAACCGATATGCAATGTGTAGTTAGATAATATAAATAAATTGTGTATACTTATTATTGTGCTTTTGCATCGATTCTCGTGTAAGTGTAATTGTTTCCTAACCCTTGAGATAAATCTTGAGCTAACGCCTTCATTGAATATGTATATGTATATGCATGCTTGTATGAATTCATGGGTGCAGGAGATTGCAGGTACAACACCGCTTAGGGCAAGGTTCATCTCCTTTGGAATTTGCAAGGTTGAGTATGCTCCTTCATCTTTTGAATTCGGATTTAGTGGTCATATAACTCTCATTTTTCCTTAGCCATGGTTAGGTGAGCATCATGTGTGGATTCGTGGGGATTTCTTTTCATTGGGATGCATGTCGAGAGATTTGGAGGACTTCCTCGATTTGCATGCCTTGCGCGAGGTAAGTGAGGTTTGTTATCCTAAGTATTAAATTCAAAATTTATGAGAAGACGAGCACATTAGCAATTTAGAAATTTAAAGGGGTAGCTTCCTTTATATGATTGATCATTAATTTAAGAGATTGCTTTAAATTATTATCGTGGCAAGCTTAAGGTATTTAACTGGGGTTAGCGTGCTCATTTGCACATTTGTAACATTTATGCATTTGTAGTTGAGAAATTTGAATAAACAAGACTCTTGCATTAGATTAGTCATTTATTTAAAAATGTCGCTTTATTATGTTATAGCGAGTTAATTTAATAGCTAATTTTAAAATAATGAATTTAGTGAGTTATGCATTTTTGGAAAGGAAAAATTTAAAGTCATTTGGGAGATAGAAATAAATTACGCATTTTCGCATTTGGAAGGAAAAGGGTAAATTATTATTATTTAAAAGAAATTATTTCTTCTTACTTGTATAGTTGATAAAATATAAAAGTTTGATTTTCAGAAAATTAAATTAATCAAAATATAACGTGCTGGCTAAAATGATATGAAGAAAATTTAAGAAAAAAATTAGAGTTGAATAAGAGATGGAAGCTTTTAAATTTTAAAAGAAAAATGAATAAGGAGGGAATGAATGATTCCCATTTGGATTTTCATTTATTTTATTTTAGAAATAAATGCCTAAATTCGAAATTAAAAATTAGGGTAAAATTAGGGTTTCACTTTTTAACCTAGTTTGGTAGACATTTTGGGGGTGCTCTTTTGGAAAAAAATGTGGGAGAAAAATGGAGGGGATTTGCATTAAAACAGCAGATTGGGGAAGCTCTTCATCAAGATTCATGCCTGGAATTTGCATTATGAGGTAGGATTCAAATCTACTCCTATATTTATTTTTGAATACAAAAAAAGGTATTACCCATGAATGTGTTTGAGGTTTAGTTTTTTTTTTTTCAGTCTTCTCTCAAAAACTTGGTGGTTCTTGAATCAAATCCTTGTGCTTAATGGATTTTGTGATTTTGAACTTGGTAGGAAACATAATTCCCATAATGGAGATTTTGGTATAAACCTGGAAAATTCATCTATGGCTGTGACTGTATTTGTTTTTCAAAATGGGGATTTTACATTCTTCTTTTGTCCATCCTTTTGGCTTATTTCAATATTTTAAAAAAAAATATGTATGTTTTATATTGAATTGTGCGTTTGAGGATCAACGCAGTGTATTTTATTTTCAACGAGCTGGGCGTTGTTTTTCTTAACATGGGTTCGAACTGTGCGTTTTGGGGTTTTTTTTTTTTTTTTAAAAACCTTTGTTGGGGTTGGAGGGCGGGGAGCAGAGCTCCACTCGCTCCTCCTCCCCTTCCCCCACGCGCGTCCCCCCCTTACCTCCGCTCGCCCCCTTACTCCCCCGCTCACTTCACCGTCGCTCTCCCCCACACGCCTCCCCGTGGACTCTCCCGCTCGCAGGTGAAGGCACCAGTGGCCACGGCACTGCGGTGGCCGCAGGGGCTGCGGTGGCCGCAGGGCGCCGTGGGCCCGCGGGCACCGCAGTGGCGTCGCCACGCGGTATTACCCAGCGATAGAGATCCCCTCGGCTAGGGTTTGGCCGCAAGCATGTGTTTTTAAAATTTGCTTGTCTTATTTGATTGTTGATTATAGTTATTAAATTAGATTTGCTTTGTAAGCAAATAAAAAAAAATGGTTTTTAGTTTGTTTTATTTTTTTTACAATCACAAAAAAAAGGATGCTTAGTAATATCAATTTAATTATAAGCAATATTTTATATTGAAATTTGAATGGAGGTGTACATGATAATTAGTTATGATTTTCTATTTTAAATGTCAAAAGAAAAAGGACAAATAGATATGTTAAAATATAAGTTAACATAGGTAGCATCTAATAGGTATATACATATACTTGATGACTTATATGGACTTTACTTTCCTAAGAATATTATGGAAATGATTTTTATTATTTCACGAATGTTGAGATGTGCATTCAAGCTTAATTTAGCTCGGGAACGGTTGTCCCATTTCTTTATTTACTCTTAATTTATTTTTGTTCCTATATAGTAATAAGATATTCCTTGTGCAGTTAGAAAAGGGGCTAGATTATCTTTGTAAAACCATCTTATCATTAGTGGGTATCTAAGGGTTATTTAATTTGGTTAGACGTTTACGTCAACTTGAGAAAGTATTAAATTTACTCGTCAACGCTTGAGCATGACTTATTATTTTGGGAAATTTGTTGGGTCCCCGTCATCTGATCGCCCTTGTCTGCCCAACGTCGGTCTAGTCTTAATTTAAGGTACCACCAGATTAGAAATCCTTGTCCTTTTTACTTGTTGTATTTAATAGGATCCGTTACAAAAGGGATCATTATGTAATTAACATCTAAGGTGTCTGTTGCATATTGATTTTATTCGCCTAAGTGGCAAGATGTAAAAGACTTATAAATCTTGCATTCCTAACGTTATAATACCAAAGGGGTCTTGCAGTTGAGCAGACCCGAAGATGTAGCCCATCCGGGGTGAACTCCGAGATCATATCTGTGTTATGCGATGTTTATAGCGTGCATTGTTTTATGTTTTAAATTATCATGAACGGTTGTATTTTTGCATAAAAGTATGGTGGAATTTTAATGAATTCAAATTTAAATGCATAACGTTATTCATATGGATAAATGTAGTTATTTAAGTTCATAAAACGTTGTGAGATTATGAATATGGCAAGGTATCTAAATATTGAAATTAAAGTGTGGAAAAAAAGGTAAATGGGTAGTGTTAATTTAAATTGTAATAGTGGAAGAAATCTAGATAGAATTACTTCATTGGATTAATTTGTTAATAAGTATGTTAATGGAATGAATGTAAAAGGGAAAACAAAGTTAAAAATTATGTCACAATTCTTAAATTGAAATCTAAAAGATGAACATCATAGAAATATCTATCTTTTACCTTAGTAAACGAATCACGCTATGTCAATTATGTTTCATTGCATTGGATAAATTTGTTAAGTTATTTCACGTTTTAATCATAACAATAATCCTCACCGGATTAATTTGATAATCGTATGGACTCAATCAGGTATTCATGTTGCATATTGGATGAATATACCTAGTAATTTATGTTGTAATTATAATCGATAACCTTCACCAGATATATTTTATAAATGGGTGAACTCCATTAGATATCCTTATTCTAATCTTTATAAAAAGGGAATTCCCCCATGATTGCTAAAGCTGATCTAAAATGGGAAATGATTGATTTGTAGTTTCTACATTAAAACTTAGTAAGAGTATCTCTCTCATTTTAAGTTCATTTAACAAAAAAAAAAAGATATGCAAAAGTCAATTGTATTTTAATCCGAATAGAAGAACGTCATTATGATCTTATTACTCTAATCTTGAAATGATGAATGTCCTCTAGTAACGATACTTTAATTTGAAGGATGCTCTCGTTTGTCCTAATGCATATCCATCTTAATGAAGTTAGTCCATTTAATTGTATTATTAAAACTTCAAATGAACTCTATGACTACTCACATTATACCTTTCATAAAAGAACTTCAACTCATCAGTTGGCTATGCATGAAAACAAATGAAGAGACCTCACTCTATTAATTGTAGTTAATCCTTAAGGAACGAATTCTTCCTATTAACCTTATCTTTTAATATTTAAGAAATATATATATCAAATGTGGGTGAATACTTTAAAAAAAAATCAAATGACGGCATCCTCGTTTTACTAATCGTAGTTTAACCCTAAACGAAAGAATCTCGTTAAGCATATTTATAGCATTAAAGGATGATGTCAAGTGTGGATGGTTATCTTAAAACCCTAATGAATGAACTTTGTTATATATTAAATGCTTGGAACCTATTTGGAGGCCTCTAAATGAAAATTATGAATTTAAGTGCATTGAATAAATAACCTATCAAAGGCCTCCTAACCACTAAAGTAAATGAACGCCTCCTAAAATTTTAAGATGTCATATCTTTGAACACATATGTAATCAAGATCTATGCAATGACTCGTAAAAAGGATATCCAGTTTAATGGCTCTAATGACGCAAGTTGAGTTAGGTGTGAGGTTATGTAATCGCGTTGGGAAACTCCTTAGGATCGTTTTAGCCTTCCGCTGTGATATCTAAGTTGACAGATAACTCCAATGTATTTTAATGTCATGCCTAATTATGAATTGAGTTAACTTCAACTATCTCAATGTTGTAACTTTGCAATAACGCTCTTAATTATTATAAAAAAAAAAAATTACACTCTATTGGAGTGTTTTTAACTTCAACCCTTAGGGGTTTCCTGGCAGGGCATTACATCAACAATCTCTTGCCTAATTTTTCTAATATTCTTTTGTATAAATTGCATAGAGTTTATGCTAAGTGCGATGTCATCAGCGCATAACACTGTCGAGTGCCCCACATCCCTATGGAGGTGCTGAGGTACTGCAAGTTCCTTTCCCTTATCCCGAACATCTGTCTATGACAAGAATATAATTAACACTATCAAAATTACTTCAAAACACTCAAGAAAAGATCATAATGTAACAGTTTGCTTCTATCTAATTTGTACAATTACAATGAGGTTTACCTACTCGTAGAAGTGTCGGGACCTACACCCCTATCTGTGCTATGTGGTGGATCCATGTGGCCCTGTGACAAAGAAAACATATAAAAATGTTAGCGAAATGAAACCAATAGACTTAGCAAAAAAACTTAATAATACAATGGATTATTGGATTCATTAATTGGAAGTTGGCTTAAATGGTATATATATATAGTGCGTACCACCCCCATGATAGTAACTTTGTTTGTATCTATACGATTCAAATTGTAATTGATTAGCAGCTCTTCCCCTGCACTTATTGATTTTATTGCACATACAAACACACAATTTCCCTCACGTGCCTCAAATATGCAATTGGGTTGCTTATTAGTTGACCTAGGTCGTGTACTATTTATAAAACCTACAATATTCCCTGTTGCTTTTGGCCTTCCATCAATGTATACAGCACTCGTTTACTTTGATCATTATCTTTTTGTTGTATATAATTGGCTGACAGTGCATACCTACGCATACTTTTTTATATCGAACAATCTGCATCCAATCATTATAATTGTAACAAGGTCCAACAAACTCTATCAATTCGGCAACTTTGTTGTAACAGACCTTTATGCTATCCATGGAAAATAGGCCCAAACCATGTAACGACGAAGGTGCTATGCGATATATCCTCTCATTAACACAAAAATCAGTGTTTATTGGAGGAAGTTCCTTGGGTACACATTGTTTCAGTAGATGTTTGTACCTCAAGGGCACCTCAATGTCGCCTTTGGTCTCATCATCATAAGAACATGACCCCCCTTGAGCAAGAAAAAAATCCATGCGTTTATTGAATTTTCTTCTAATCTTTTGACCTCTAGTTGATCTCCCTATTTGAGATCTACTGCATGTCTCACTTTCCTCTTCTATTCCTGCATTTCCCTCACTCGAGGAAGACACATCTGACAAATACCTATTTGGTGATACCTATGCACCATCAAATGAGAGAGTTAGTTGGTAATGAGAGAGATATTTTGCAAATGAGGGTAATATTGATGAAGAAGTCGGCCATAAAGTTGATGTTGAGATTAAAATTTGAGTAAGTCCAACTGGGGCCTCAAGTGTTGATAACTATATTAGATTTGTTGCTAATGTTGAGGTTTGAAAAATTGAGGAAGTTTGTTTTTCTTGTAATTTTTAAAAAATATATTATTTCTATAAGGTGTATTGACTTATACCTGTCAATCCATGAGACTGTGCAGGATCCTCGTCAAAGGGGTTCAGGTTCCTGCACCAACAATTGAGCATCATAAGCATTACATTTGTAATTTGATAAATAATAAATACTGCAGTATCATAAGCATCATAAGCATCACATATGTATCATCATATATGTAATTGAGCATCATAAGAATCACATATGTATCATCATAAACATGTAATCCATCACATGCATATCATAAATCACCATCCATCACATAGCTAATAAGTATTCCACATTCCATAAATGAACACAAAGTTCAAAAAATGTCACATGTATCATCATAAGCATGTAATCCATCACATATGTATTTTAAATCACCATCTATCATATAGCTAGAGGTGCATCATGAATTAATTAAGTAATGGCATTAGAATTCAAAACATATGAATTATTTATGTAACCATATAAGTCAAATCAATTTCTATCAAGATATCAATATTAAATAGATAATATAATAATCACATCTCATACATTTCATTCATGTCATTGATCTTCTTCTTCATCCAACTCATCATCATGACCATGATGATGATGATGATGATGATGATCATCATCATCATCATCATCATCGTCGTCGTCGTCGTCGTCGTCGTCATCGTCGTCGTCATCGTCATTGTGTTCATCATCATCATCATCACCACCATCACCGACACCATCACCATCACCATCACCATCATCATCAGCAACAGCACCATCATCATCATCATCAGCTTCTTCTTCATGTACATTTCCATCAGGAACATCATCGAGTAATTGTCGATCATGATCATCATCTATATCATCTTCTACTTCTTTGGTATCTTCTTCTTCCATCACATTATACATTATCGGCCTTCCTCTTGGATCATGTCTAACAACAAATGACCAACCCAGTTTATGTGGAACCTCCGAGTAAAATACCTGCTCACATTGACTTGGAAGAACATAGGGGTCATCCCCAACTCGTTCAAATGACCTTGTATTAACCATTGTAAATCCATTATCATGTTCAATAACAGTTCTATCAAGATCATTTTTATTCAGTCGTAGCCTATACCATTTGATGACGAACAGAACTAATTTGAAGGAATTAAAGTCACACTCAAGTATATCATCCAAAATGCCATAGTATCGATTTTGAGACACTTGAGGATGTATGTCATTTCTAGATGAAATATTGGTCACCTCAAAGACTGCAGTTATCCCAGAATCACAAGTTTTCTTCATGTCATCCAACTATTTGATTCAAAATTTATGACCATTGCAGCACATAGCCTTGTGGTGTTTGACTTGCAATATGTCTAACATATTAAAATTATTGCATCATGAGTTGATAAACATATGGGTGATTAATAAAATTATACGTACTTGTTGATCTCTTAAACCATATGCTAAATCAATTTCCCTCTGTGTAACATTGGAATCTCCATTACGATGAGCTTCTTTAACCAATGAAGTGACACCATCCCATGTTAATGTGCGACCAGAATGTTGACATCGTTCAATCCACACCATCATCCAATCAAGATTGTTTGCAATATACAAATGTAGCGCATCCCACTCCCGACCAACTGTACAAATAATTAATAGACCACTTACAACTGATTTATTTAGAAGATGAAGAATTAATTTACTACAATAACATCTTATAATTACCTCTCACTTTCTTCAATCTACCTTTCCCCATCAAGTGCTCCCCTTCGAATTTATTAATGGGGTTGGGATCCCAAATGCGATCTACGTGGATTTTTGCTGCAAACTTAGGAAGATATTCAATAATGTACACCATAGTTTGGTATACCATATATCCCTCCACCATAGAACCCTCAGGATGTGCTCTTTGTCAAACCAAAGCCTTCAAAAATTTCAAGTGCCTCTCAACCATCCACATTGACCTAGTGTGTACAGGTCCACACAATTCGATCTCCTCAACTTGGTGTATGAGGTAGTGTTCTTGTGCATTGAAAAAAGTTGAAGGTAGGAACTTTTGCATTTCACAAATTAGATGAGGGATTTTTCGCTTCCAATATTTTATATCTTCCTTGTGGATTTCTTTAGATGACAACCACCTAAAAGAGATTGAAGACGCAAAAATATATAAACAAGACTTTACAAAATAATATACAATATATTGCATAACAAGTAAAACAAATGGCAAATATAATATCTATACAACAAATTGAACAAACATCACTACTTACCTCATGTATTTTTCAAGATCATATATGACTTGCTTGATATTATTGTCAAAGTGGTCTGGGAGAGATAGAGGTAGAACGTATTGCAACAATTATAAAATGATATTTTCATTGTTTTCTAACATAATACAATGAAAAGTACATGCGCAGTATACAAATATATAGTAAATACACAAGAATGCAAATTACCTTAATGAAGGTATACCAATCATGTGTTTTCATCCCTGGCCCAAATTCACTCTTCTTTGATATGAGATTGTTTATGTTCACAGCAAATCCTGTGGGAAATAGAATTTTTTATATGACTTCTTTTATAGAATTGCTTTGCTGCTCCATTAATAACCAAGGAAGGGCACTTATATTAATTTGATCTCCATTGCTATTTGATTGAATGACATTTTTCATTGCATGATTGGATTCCACAATGTCACTACAAATTTTGACATTTTTTTCTTTGTCACGCCTTCCATCCAATATTTTCCATAATGTCTCTGTTATATTCTTTCCAATATGCATTGTATCAAACAAATGCACAATTTGTAGCTGCTCGTAGTAAGGCAACTTACTGAATTGTCTGGGATAACTTTTTAGTCCCTTTGGAAGGTTGCCATCCATGCCTTGATGACCTTCAGTATCATCAATTACATCATCAATAAACAAAACACGATAGAAAAATTCAAATTCCAAACATAAACCATTAGATGGAATGACATTACCTTGATGATTAATTCTATTATATTCCAACTTCCATAAGTGAGGAGTCATTCTTCATGGCTTTGATGTAGTCTCTTCTTTCCCATTGAAAAGATGTTTTTTAGTATTCCGGTACTTATGATTTTTGTGAAGGAAGTGCCTATACTCATCAAACACCTGCTTTCCTAAACTTTTTGAATGACGGGATTTCATCTTTGGACCACAAACTGGACATGCAAATTTTCCCTTTGTTTGAAGACCTACAAGATAATGTATAATTCTATTAAATTTGTTAATTTTTATAATTATAATAATCATGCGCAACTTGAACACTATAATGTACCACAAAAATGTGTTAGCCTTGGGGCATCATGTATTGTCCATACAAGCATTGCATGGAATTGAAATTGTCTTTGTCTTATTGGTCTAGAGATGTCATACATGGTCACACCATTCTATAACTCCAGCAACTCGTCGATAAGAGGCTCAATATATACATTCATATCTTTAACTTGGTACTTGCCTAGTGGAATGAACAAAAACATTACATAATTATTATGACCATTTTACTACAATATTTATAATTAAATGTAGATGACTATTAAATGATAAAATACCTGGAACAATCATTGCCAACATTATGTGCTCCCTCTTTATTGACATCCATGGAGGAATATTATTATTGATAACAAAAATAGGCCACACCGAGTAAACAGATCTCAACTCTCTAAATGGATTGACACCGTCCGCTGCCAATGAAAGCCTGAGATTACGAGGTTCTTCTTTAAAGTGTGGCCACTTCTCCTCTATGTCCATAAATGCTAAACCATCCACAGGCATTCGAATAATGTCATCTTGACTTCTATTGTGTGCATGGTAATCCATAAATTGTGCCAAGCTAGTGAACCTTAATAATCGTTGCATACGTGGAATAATGGGAATATAACGAAGAACCTTGCGAGGCACCTTTTTTGTTATTTGATCTGTTTGATATCTACTGATATGACATTCAGGGCATTCTGTTCCAAATTCATGTTGTTTATGATATATAATATGATCATTGGGACAAGCATCTATTGTTTGATACTCCATTCCAATATCTTTCATAATGGCAGATAATTCTCGGTATGAAAGAGGTAGAATATTTGATGGTGGTAAGAAAAACTCACCTATCAATCTACATCAAAAAAAAAAGTTTGAGGTGTTAATATAAAGAATATTAATGGTACATGATTCACCATTTATTAACTGTAATGACATGTATGACACACCTTAACATATGTGAGATTGTTATGTTGGATAAACCATTCATAACCTTCAAGTTCACCAACAACAATACAGCAAAGAGAAGAGTTGTTTGGGAGCCTTTGTAAAGGGGCTCATATGCCTTCTCAAGAAGAGGTAAATCATGAACATCAAGGTCATCCTGATCATCATGATCAGCTGTGCCAGTACTAAATGTGTCATGGATCAATGTATTTGTACCATCATCTTCAATTGTGTTTTCTGGTGCATGATCGTCATCTTCCATGGGATCATTATCTTCAACTTCGATATTCACACCTCCATGTTCCTCCACTTCAAAAACCATATTCTCAGGGTTTTGTTGATCCATACCATGTGCTCTAGGGTGCTCCACCTATATAAAATTGATATACGTAAATAAATTGTGATCATGATCTCATTATCAAGTGATTTCTTATGTATATAGATTGTTAAAATGATATATAATGAACAACTTACTAGTGGATGATAATCATGTCCCCCTTCAATGTGATCATGCTACCTACAATGTGACTAGAAAATATCGAGTACTATTCAGAGTTCTGAAGAACTATGTAAAGGAGCTGCTAATCAACTTGAGCAAGCCCGGACTCGCTTACGGGAAGTAGAAAGGCAGGTACATGAAATTCGGGTAAATGGAATTTCTGAGCATTGTGTCTGCAAATTCTTACTAAAAGTTTGCCTATTGCAGACTTTCTGAGAGACATTTTTGAGTATTCTAAGCAAAGCATTTATTTTAACATACACTTATTCATCCACATTGTAGGGATAACAATACAAGGCTCACATATTGGTCTAAGAGGATGCCATGGTCTCACAAAGTAACCAAGAACCATATGAAATGATGGTCTTGAATCCACACACAAATAGGGAGGATCCATACGATTATGTATGACTTCCCCCTTGTTTTTTTAATGGGATTAGCCAGCTCTAAGACATAGCCGTCAATAATCACTAAGAATATACAAGTGGATCGTAGCTACCCATACAACAAACACTTACCCCTATCCTCAAATTTTCCCAATGTTTGATTCCTTGTATACACTCATCCAAGGTTATCTACGTCGATCTTGGTGAGGAATCACATCACAACAAAGAAGGCAACATTTAAAAATAGCAAGAGTTTCACTAAACTACCAAAGATCATTAAAATTTAAAGAAAGAAAAAATAGTACCAATAATAAGTCAAATAAATGTGTTCAATTCCAATAGCAAATCAAACATAGCCACAATAACTACACAATAGAGAAAACTCACAATAGTGATTAAACTAATTCAAACAAGATAAAATAAAATTGTTGGCCCATGCAACAAAGATGAGAGATCATCAATAATTGAAGGAAACTTCACAATCCTTAAAAGTGCACATTACATAACTATACGACTAGAAATTGTGGCTAAATAGAGTGAAGATTCATCATGACTCCAATAATAGTCCCTCATGTTTGCATTTGTGGCATGAACACAAAAACTCCCACATGGCATGGCCATGTACCTAATGGAGAAGACATGCCTAGGCTACATGCCCAAAAAACATGACTATAATAATAGTCCCTCATGCATGCATTTGTGGCCTGCACACTGCAAATCCTAACATATCATGGCAATACACCTCATAGAGAAGACACACCTAGGGCCACATTGCACATAGCAACATGCCTCACAAAGAAGACATGCATAGGGCACATGCCACATAGCAATGTGTCTTATGGAAAAATGTGCATGCATGTCACACACCAAAGCTATATGTATACATCATGAGGCACATTCATATGTTATCAAACACAACCTATTGTATCTAACATGAGTTCCTCTCTACATGTGTGCAAATCTTCCAACACTAATCGCCACTAAGAAGGAATAATATAAAATGCATCTTCAAATATTTGTGTGTGTGTGTGGAATTGTGTCTTTGAACCCAGATCGCTACCATCAACAACATGTAACCATCACCTACACTATATCAAAACATAAGTATGGTGTGACATCATATCTATTTGCATAATTTCAAAACACATGCAAACATGAAAATCATCATAGCATGACAAAAATCAATCTCCACATGTTGGAACAAAGATATAAATAAGATAATAGGGTAAGAGGAAACCCGTACCAAGAACCACATACCTACTTAACACCACATTTATTGAGTTCCTCAACAGCGAGGTTGGATCTCAATAGGATGCACAAACATGTAAACACACAAGCATGGTTTCATCATACTTGTATTGTATCATACTTGTACAACAATACAAATTCATTTTTCTAGTTAATTACTTAGTGTAAAAATAACTCATTACATAACATAGGGTAATAATCACCATAAGTTTTCAAATAAACTGCCCAAACATCAATTGGAGTTACCCTTTCTAAGGTACAAACATAATTTATTTATAACTTCAAAATTAAAATAATCACAATACATCCAAATAAGTTCAATAGTGCATGGAAATAGACAACATGATCCATAATTAAACCCATAAATTACCCTAATTGGATATGCTAATAAAATGGTGTCTCAAATAATAGAGATTGTGTTGGACCTATAATAGAGATCTGGACTTTGTTTCATCCTACACAAGCATGGTTTCATCATACTTGTATCCAAATACACCATCCATAGATAGGTACTCAGTACCACAATCTCATGGGTACCCTTTTAGCTGAATTTACCCTATATTTAGGTGAATCTACCCTTGTATCATTCCTTGATCTAGTATGTCATTCCACCAATCAATAATTTTTCCATATTCTTGGGAGAATACACTATCCCTTAGGTGAATATGTCATATCCTTAAATGAATCCTCCTTGTCATCATCCTAAGTCCTCTTTTTGTTAAGTCTTATTCCTTCATCTTTAGGAAAATCCACCTATCCTTATGTGAATCTACTTTCTCTAAGTCCTCTTTTTGTTCAAGAAGACACACTCAAGCCTTCATCACATTCCATAAAAAGAAAATCATTATTCCATATAATTGGAAGGAAATGATATATGGCAAAGATTACTATGAAGGTCTAAAATAGTAAAAGATATGAGACTAATCTTTTATTTCTACTTACAACAGTGAATTGGTTGAGATATACTCATAGACAAAGTGAATGACATGTATGAGAACAACCTCAATAAAGGTAAAAAGGACAATAAATAGTAGTGATAGATGACAATGCATTGAATGTGCCAAGAAAAAGACAGTGGAAGCCATGGAGAAATCACTATCAAAACAAAGCCATTAAATAAAACTATGTTGGTGCAGCTTGAGAAGCACAGTAGAACAATGAAAAAAGAACACTACAGGATTCACATTACAATGACATCAGTGAACAATCATCTCTTAGCATGTATCTTCATTGACTTTGGTTGCGATAGAAAAATATAGTGATCATATGCAAATACAATTACATGGTTTGAAAAAGGATACATTACCATATGATATAGGCTGACAAAGATAAAATTTAATATGTACTTGGAAAAGGGTCTTATTAGTAAGACTCATCATTCATATGTTTACTCCAGTCTATGTTTATATTGCATAGAATATCAAATTTGGTGATACTATTTGAATATGTGAGCATATGTTATATGGTTTTGATCATTGGCTAAGAGAATTGTTGCCTAGTAGTTTTCTAACGGCATTGAATATAGTGCCTAAAAGACTTTGGGCTTGAAACACTTTCTAAAGGCATTAAAAGAATGGGTCACTTTATGTCACTAGAAAATGGGAATATATTATACTTAACTTTTTTTTATCATCCCATCGAAATTCATTTACAATATCTCGAGCTCTAGCTATGACGCACGGTAGTTAGGGTTCTTGCTTCTTGGATGAGGAAGAAATTTGGACATTCCATGATAGTTTGGTAAGGAAGTCGATGACTCGTTGAATAGTGAATGAAAGGCATTGGTTTCAGTTACAATGGATATTTATGTGTATCTTTTCATTATTCTCATTTTGTTTCAAGGTTTGAAAAGTAAAAGTTTGTTACCCTGTTTCCCATTGATTGTTATATTTTCAACTATGTAACTGGTAACCTGTGTCTGATAAATATACAAACTGGTATGTATATTTATTGTATGATTAAGGGTTGTTTTTGTAAAAATCCTCATTACTATCATGTCTAAATATTGTTAAGCATTTGGTTCAAAAACATTTTATTAACTCATTTTGAGCTTTGCATGTGTAGTGTCTATTGGGTCAAGGGTTTCATGATCCATAACTATTGTATTTTGTTAAAAAAGTTTCTCTGCAACGTTTGCCAGCATCCTCCCTACATGTGCCAAAATAGGAGATTTGGAACAAGGTATGGACATCCATCAAAGCAAAATCGAAGGGGGTTTTTTGTCAGAAATTAGTTGCAAATGCTCCAATAACAAAAATCGAAAAATGGGGTAGCATACACACGACATGTGATTAATTCGCAAAATGGATTAATTCACAAAAAAAAACTAGTCTCAATATGATTGCGGAAAAAAATTAGTTGCCCTTACCTTGCTTGTGCAGAGATCGCTCTGGCAGGGGGGGCAGGGAGGCAAGACGGTCGCCACTTGCTTCGAATTGCTTCGATCAAAATGAAAATGCGTTGTGTTTTTTTTTAAATAAAATGCCCGATGTTGTCAGAATTCCGACTAACACGGGCATATTTAAAAAAAAATAAAAAAATTTCACACAATTCTCCTTGTCCATCGGAAACCTCCATCAAAATTTGACCCCAAATGTATTAGTGACACCTATTCAACTTTTCTCTACCGGTTCAACTCTCCTTTACCGGTTCAACCCTTCTCTACTGGATTTCAAACCTCCCTGTCTGATTTCTCTTTTTCTCTACTTCTGCCTTGTCTGATCTCCTCTATCACTCACATTGCACTTCCTCAATCTCTGATGCCTCCTTACTGGTATAAGAACTACCGGTTCACACCACTGTTATACTCAATAATAGTTTACCGGTTTCCTTAACGTTACCGGTTAAACCCCTGTTAAACCTCTTAGTAGTTATACCTTTCTTGCAGGTTCTCCTTTAGATTCTCTATTACTTCACTCTTCTCAGTCTAATTAACTCTCTATTTGCACAAGCTCACTCTTCTCCTGCAACTGGCACCAATCTCTTATGCATCATCATCTATTTTGATCTTCAAACTTCATATTTATACATCATCTTTCCTGCCGTAATGAATTTCAAACTTTCTGCAGTTAGGGTTTTCTTCTACCTACCATAGATCATATCAAATCACATCGGATCTCCTCTCCAAGATTGATAACCTGCAACAAATCAAGCTTCACCACCATTTCCATTCCTTCTAGAACACGTTTTCTATATTTAGCAACCACGGCTCTGCTTTTTGTCAATCATCATAAATGATCTAGCAGTTTTCTTCTCTAGGTCGACAAGATGATCGAATATCTTGCATCTATCAACACACCAAGGGTCATCCTTCAATATTCTTCGATCTATAATCATCTACAACACATCCATAATTTTTACAGTCGATAATTAATGTCGACCTACTCATCACCAACCTCGCCAAAACACACTTCAGCAACTACTTGTACGTTTTCCACCTGGAGTCCATGTGTCTTCTTTGTTGGCATCCACCTCAGCTCACCATGTCGGTTAAGGATTAGTCACCGACCACAAATATTCTATTGGTATCTGTCTTATAATACCACTCTTCTTTCCCTATTGGTTATTGTTCATACTATATGGATTTCTGTTCTACCAGTTGGATCACATTAGCCCAGTCATCAAACTTGCTTACCCACTGCAGGTATCTAGGGTAAGTCACTGTGTCTATCTCTTTTGCACTTTGTTGCATATCGGTAGCCCTATTTACCGGTTGACACTGCTCCTGCTTACATACTGGTAGTCTGTAGTCTTCAACTATCTCCAACTGTTATTTATCAATCTCCTCATGCATCCTGGTTGACATACATATTGGTTATCATGTTCCTTTATATTGTCCCTTGCTTGCTTATCGATAGATAATACTTTTGTCTGCATACCAGTAACATACCTTACTTACCTGCCTGCATACCGATTGACCATACCAGTTGACATCAATGACAATACAATGTCAATAGGCTAGGCTAGAGTAAGTATGTGAATTCGGTTTTATAAAGGTTCAACATGCATGACTGTAGACCATTATGTGCCCCCTTCATAGTTGGAACAAAATTATCTATTTTAGATTGTCCTACATCTTCATCAGATATGGAAGACATGAGAAGAGTGTCTTACTAGAGTGTAGTTGGAAGTTTGATGTATTCTATGGTCTATACTAGACTAGACATTGCCCAAGCAGTGGGAGTTCTCTCTAGATATATGTCTAATCTTGGTAGAGTTCATTGGGATGTAGTCAAAAGAGTCTTTAGATATTTGAAGGGTACCTCAAAGTATTCTTTGTGTTATCATGGTAATTTGGTTGGAGGCATGATTTCCCTTGATATTCATGATTATGTGGATTTAGACTGGGTAGGTGATATTGATAGCAGAAGATCCATCAGTGCTTATGTGTTTACTTTATTTGGTGTTGCAATTAGTTGGATGAGCAAGTGACAGGTTGTGGTTGCTTTTTCCATTATGGAAGCAGAGTATATGGCAGCTACTCATGCTTTTAAAGAATCCATTTGGCTTAAGAGACCATGTTCAAATATTGGAATAAAACAAGATGCCATGACAGATTATTGTGACAATCAGAGTACAATCTGCCTAGCTAATAATTTGGCATTTCATGCCCGAACCAAGCAAATTGATGTTCAGTATCATTTTATTAGAGATATGGTCGAAGATGGAAGGATGAAGTTGGTTAATGTAGAGATTTTGATGAATGTTGTAGATTATTTAACTAAGGTTGTGAGCACAAAGAATTTAAGATGGTGTTCAAAGTTTGTGGGCCTCATGGCCCATAACAATTAATTTATTATGTTGATACTTCATTTTCTCTTGCAAAGTGTTCGACAAGTGGGAGAATGTTGATAAAATGGTGTCTCAACCTTGCATTTACATTTTGTTACCATTTTATAGTAAGTTTTTGTTTGAGCACAAAATGGTGCAAAATTCTCCCCAAAGCTTTGGATTGGCTAGATAAGCATGCTGGCAAATGTTCCTTGCAAGATCATAGCAAGTTTTGAAGATATTAAAGTTTTCATTTTTTAAGGGTGCGATGAAAGGTTTAAATTTAATTTTGAGGAATTTAGACCCTTTGAAATACCCTGGAAACTGGGCATAACAGTGTAGTGTGTTACATTGTGATAGAGCACTTCACGAGCTTTCTAGCGCATCAAACGGTTCGTCAATTGGACACCTGGTTCGCATGTTATGGCCTCTAAAAGTTTGGACTCCCGAAATAGGAAATATAAAATGCATCAGACACATAAATGAGATGTAAAAGGGAGGAACACATGTTGATGTGTGTTTTGACACATCATAGGGCATCTAGAATGAAGATAAGGTCAACTATACTTTATTGGGTGGTTTTAGCCCATGGTTTTGTAATATTGTTTGACAGTTTCTTGTATTGTATCTCCTTTATATGAGGTGCATGAGATAGAGGTTGTTTGTAAGAGTCTTATGGCTATTGAGTTACCTCTGAGTCTCTGATTAGTGGTACTCCTTTGAAGATCTTGCTCTGCAAGTATATTATAAACTATTATTGATTGCTGAATAATATATTGAGATGCTTTTGGAGTGTGTGGTTTTTCTCTCGAAAGTGTTTTCCGCATGTAAATCATTGTGTTGCTATGTTGTGGTATGCATTATATTATGTTTATTTCTGTTAAGTTTGTGTAACTGTTGTTACAATCTAGAAAGTTTTTGTATTACCACCATCTCAAGGTTAGTGTAGGAAGTTGTTTTGCTACTTAACTTCCTTACAATTATATAGTTTGTCATTGGAAAGAGTATAAATATAGCTCTAGTCTAATGCTAAAAGTTTTGAGTTCAGATGTTTGAAAGCAAATAAATCAAATGTGTTTGATATTAGATAGTTTGTCATTGGAAAGAGTATAAATATAGCTCTATTGTTTAGTACAAATTATAATCAACAAAATGAGTTATTCGAAGGAGAATAATACTTTCTATTAAAGATTTAAATAATAAGATTACATATTTAAAATTTTAAAATAATAAGTTAATATTGCCAATCTTTTTAGCAACATTTTTTAACACTTTTTATTCACAATGGACTAACATATTTTCAGAATTTTAATTACTATTTAATCTTAAAATTTGTGTATTCTTTAACCCATCATTTAGAATTTTTCATATTAAACACTTCATAGTATCACCAAAGAATTAGAGCTTAGTAAAATTCTATGAAAAAATCACCATCTTGAGTTAAAAGGAAGCAAAATAGTAGAAACACTTCCTACACTAATAAGCATGAGGAGAGAAATGAATACAAAAATATGATTCAATATTTTAGAATTTGAAAATATTTACCACATAATATAGTGTTTAATTTGAAAAACTTATTTGAAAAAAATCTATGTATTCATGATGTTTAGCCTTCAAATCTCAAACCAATGTATTAATACTAACAAGAATAGTTACAATGTAGTATTAGTATCAAGCCTTTATAACAAAGATGCCAACACTCATTTGGGGAAATTTTAGAAGCATAATCCCTTATTGAAAACACTACTCTCCTCTATCTCAAGCATCCAATATATAGGAGACACAAATAAGAAAACCATGAATGATAAAACCACAACAATGGGTGAAACTATGACTTTATATGGTGCTCAAGATTACAGTTCAAATGAACTATTGGAATCGATGAACATTGAGAGGGGGGCGTGAATTAGTGTTCTACAATGCTAAACATTTATTATCTGATTTTTAATCCACTTGAAGCAACTGAATGAAAGATAGATGCAAAACATAAAGAAAACAATCACCAACACAATAACACCATGATTTTTATGTGGAAACCTACTTAAGGGAAAAACCATGGTGGGATTCTAACCCCCAATATTAATATACTATTAAAAGTATAGAAATATTGCATAAGGGGAATGCATATGCATTCTGGCACACTGCCTAGAGCTCGCAACTCAAATTACAAATAAGGGCTACAACCCTGGAAATCTCAGTGCCTTACAAAATGTTTGTAAGAGATTACAATGAAGTTTGAACTATGAATTAACATCATCAAATGCCTGGATATAATTCTAGTTAAGAACATATAGCATATCCTTTCATTGCGTTGCAACTCTACTCTGATCTGATATTCTTCTATAATCTAGAGCACAAATCTAACACTTGCACATGTGAAACTAAACACAATTGCTTATACCCATCACTCACACCATCAACACACCAAAATGATCAAGTAAACTCTTCTTATATGTCTACATCACAAATTAAGTCCCAACCTCATGTCGGCTTCAAGAACACATCAAAAAGGATGAAACACGTAGAAGTCATCTCAATCCTATCATAACACCCATGCAGACCAAAAAAAAATATCCACATGCTTCCCACATGATAGCTCATCAACCTCAAACACATAAAAAAATTGCCAAAATCAATTTGCAAGTTCCATGAACTAAATTACCACATGCTACAGTTGATAGACACAGTCCATACCAAAAACATGATTACCATATCTCCCAACTAACCTAAAACTCATTACCGAATGCCACAATCCTAGAATAAGACATATTACATGTCTACAAACTTTATCCAAAATCTGCATAGCAAAATACATAACCAAAATAATTCACTAATCAAAACATTGAACATTCTATCGGAGATCTTGTTCATCTTATCAAACCTTACCAGACTTATGCAATCTTCACTCAATCTTCCAGAATGATAAAAACATGAAGTGTGGGTGTCGAAACCAATATGAGTTTCCATCAATGACAACATCACAACATACCCGCAAGGTTTCTTGCCAATTGTCTCTCCCTTTGGCATTGATGGCAACACTTAGTGAAAAATGACTAAGTGTCAGACCGAAACCAAAATGTATACTCTGCCACCAAAAATATGACCATCTAACTATCAATAACTCCCCCTAAGATCCAATTTTTTTACTTATCTACTCTCCCCCTTTGACATCAATGGAAAAGGTAGAGTTCCAGAAACCAAAAATCCAAACCAAAAATGCTATGTACACACAGTCCTTTTATTCTCACAAAAATTTGAAGATGTCAGCATAAGAATTCTTCAAGGAATTCAAATAACTATCCCAACTCTTCTTAAGACTTTCCATCATAGTTATGAGCCCATTGAGCAAGTATGCAAGTGCCTCTATTGATCTTAGATCAGATGGCTTTGAGGATTTCATGGAAGCTTGAGCATCTTCCAAATCACTAAGAATAATATCTATTTTAGGAGTGATAAGGCTCCTAAGTTCATATACTCTACTAATTATTTTCTCCTTTTCTGGATTCAAACTCCTAATATTCTCAAGAAAAGATACTACCTGAGCTTCGTGACTGCTTAAGGAGACTGATAATGGATCAAATGACTGAGATAATTTGACAAGCTGATCCTCATGCTCTTTAATCTTACTCTCAATATCCCGAGGAAACTTGGATAGCTTTAAACATGACATAGATATTTCCTCCCACAAACAATGCATACTGAATTCCTTTTATACCCATATCCAAGGTGATTCTATCATCTGCAACCATCTTCTTCATAGTCTGAAACCGTCTAGCATAGAACTCATTGAGAACCTTCTCTTTATCAAATTTTTCAAATGATTGAAAGTGACTATCCACAGAATTGATTAGGCTTTTTAGATTGTTGGATGGAGTGTCTGATAAGTCCTTCTAAAATGAAGGTACGAGTTTCTCCAATACACCGGCTGCTAAAGTGACCAACTCACTATTCTCTAAACATGATTTTTCCAAATCTCCATGGGCTTTGTCTTGAGCAAATGCAGCCAATTTAAGTGCCTAAAATAGGGGACAAAGAAACAAGGTTGATGGGGCCTTGAGTGAATTCTAGATCCTCTACATAAATATGCTTCCCCTTTACCGGATCCTCAATATCTCTTACCTCAGTTGTAACCTTAACTTCTGACTTCTCTTGAACTACATTCTCCTCCAAGTCTACACTCTTGACATCGACTAAAGGATTATCATCCTTATCCGCATTAGTATTGTCCTTATCTCCTTCAAATTTATCTTCTTCCAGGACTAATTTAGCCTGACCTTCTGGAACATAAGGTTCATCAGCTTTTGACTCATCTCCTAGGGATGGCATGCCTAGGACTTTTAGAATAGATTTCTCAATATCTTCCTGAGATTTCTCAAGTATCACCTCATATTGATTGTCCAATAGAATTTCCCTCAAAATTTGTTCAATTTATTTTCTAACCTCTTCACTTTTACCAATCATTATTTTATTTACTCTCTTCTTGCTTCTAAATTTTTCTTTGTGTTCTTCAAGAAACCTTTCAACTTATGTCTTAGCTATCACAAGACAAAGTTGGACCAACACATATTCCCTTATCCTTTCCTCTTCTATTCTAGTTGATTCTTTCCTCATGTCTATAATATCATATAAACTTCAAGGAATCTCTGACATTGTATCAATGAAAGCTCTATTATATTTATTCAGATATTCAATGGTTACCTCTTCTATTGTTCTCTTTCTGGCATCATCCAATAACTCATAATACTTGGAAATAGGTTTAAGGTTACCTTCCTTGATGATTTTTACCTTAACCTTTCTAATAGTGATAGCGAAGTCATCTGATTAGGTCTTCTTGAGTAGCTACTTCTCACCGGATGATTTGATTTTGACAACTTTAGAACCTTTATCACTCTTCTTTGTTTCCTTAACCGCATCATCTGATTATGTTTCTTCTTCATCATCAAGGATGAGTACTCTAGCCTATCCTCACTTCCTCTTACCTTCATCAGATGGTTTGAATTGAGACTTAAGTGAACTAATAGGTTTTTGACCACCAGATGAGGGTGTAGAACCCTTTGGCTGCATTGGCTTGGGAACACGAGCTTCTGGTTTAGCCTTCTTTGGCATAACCATATCTTCTTCTTTTAGAATATTCTTCTCCCTATCTCTCTGGACTGCCTCTTTGGTAGTTCCCATATTTTCTATCAGTTGCTCTACCCCTTTCCTAACTTTCTTCTATATCTCAGGCTTCTTGAACTTAGAGTGCAAGTCCAAGCTCTTCTCCTTGTAAGTCCCAAATCTTTCTTCAAATGAGTCCACTGGTTTTCTTAATAAATCTTGTGCATAGGCATCAATAATTTGTGCTTCAACCTCATATCCCATGGGCATGATCCATGAGGTTCTAGGTTCTACAGCTTCCATAAGACATTGGTTAGTATCAACCATAAAGTATATTGAGTCTTCATATTTCTCCACAATTTCCTTAGGAATTATCTCATGGCTTTTCATCATGTTTTAAAATTTTTTGAAGTATCCCCAAAGAATGTCATTCCTAATTGTAGCATCTCCAAGACCATAAAGTGTTTCTTTGATTTGTACTACTTCTGGCCTATCATACGCCCACTGCACCTTCCCAACTCCCGGAATCTCATTCATAAAGTAAAAATATAAACATATAATCAAGGTTCCAAATTTGAATACATTCTTCTTATATTTCTTGATTTTCTTTAAATTTCTCAATAGCTCTCTTCGGAGCACTCCACATAAATTGTACCTTTTATCCTCTTTCAATATCTGATAAGCCACATAGATAGTTGTATCGGATAGTGAATTATCTCAGCTGGACTGATATAATTTGTAACCCATCACCATAGACACAAATTGGACGTCATATTCAACAATATCATGGATTGTCATTGATTTACTCTCAAATTGAGAATCGGTTGCCTCAGTTACCTTCTGATTTTTGACATTTCTTAGAGTAGGCACCTCACCGACTGAGCTTAAATAGGTTACCATCTTGATGCACTATGAGTAATCTTGTAAGGTTTGTCAAGACACACGAATTCATCATGTATCCTTCTCAAGATGTATCAAACCCACTCTATCTCATCAAACACCAAAAAATGAACAAACTATGCAAAACCCTTCTCCTCAATTGACTTGAATTCAAGTTTGAGGTTACCCATTCCATCAATCATGTGTTTCGTGTATAAATTTAGCATTTGGGCACTTTCAATCTCTTCAATGTTGCAGTGGATGTAAGCCCTAATATCTTCTACATGCAATACTCCATATAGAACAGATGAAAAAATACCACTCAGGTCATCTCCCATAGACTTATAAGGATGCTTCTTAAAAATGGGCCTTGCTCTTTCAGTGACATTAACTACCAATGGGGTTGCAATACTAGAGGATGACATATTGAAATTTTAAGCTTCAAACTAAAAAAGTGTTTGTCGATAAATACCTCTCGATCGGATGCAAGATTGGATGATGAATCTTCTATTCACTTTGAATCTCTAGAACTTTTTCTTTTTTGCACTCTACTGCTCTTTTGCTTTGAATGCAAAGTGAAAAATGAAAGGTTTATTTTCCTTTTTATCCACTACATACCTAACTTTTAGGTATAATAAAATTTCTTAACCTTAACTCTTCTTGTTACCTTGCATACTGACATATCTTCAAGAAGTCTTCTGCAGACCATCAAACTCTTCCTTAAAATCACCAGACAAGTGTCTGCAACCTGTCGGAACCAGGTACAAATCTCCAACAGGGGGTTTGAAATCTTTTTCATGAAAATTTCCCCCTAAGGCTTGATTCCTTAGCTTAGTTGCCGGGTGTAGTTCCAACACCAGAATTAGGTAGGATCCACTTCCTACATCATCACCACGTTTCTTTACCCAAGTCTTCTTCATTTGATCTTTGATCTCTTCAACTTTTTCTTTACCCTTCTCATCTAGCTTCACATTCTTGTTGTTGTCTTGCAAATCTCTCCTATTAAAATTTATGATTCTACAATACTTTGCAATGTGATCAGATTTTTTGCAAGCATAGAAAACAACATTTCCTTGCATAGGTTTGAATCTAATTTCTTCTTGTTCTGCATTGATTAGCAACATGTCCAAACATACCACATGCATAGCATCTAATATTTCTTTTATTTTGAAAATTATTCATCACAGTTCTGCATACATTTTCCCTATGACCATACCTATTGCATTTGAAAAATTGACCGGTAAAAGATGAAGCATTATTGATCATCCTATTTCTGCATTGACTATCCATATGATCAAGTTTATTGCAAATAAAGAAGTTACCATTGAATTTATGAGCATTAGGTTGCCTTACTAGAGGCCTTCTTGAACTGTTCTTCTGTTGAGCTAATTTGGAGCTTTCTCCTTTCTCAAAACCAAGACCTTGAATATCATTAGGATTCTTCTGACATGTAACAATCTCATCAAGTCTAGCTGAACTGATTCTGAACTTCTCCTTATATTCATTTGCAGCATCAAGATCAAATTTGAGCAGTGGGACCTACTTTCCAAGATCTTCCTTATGTTCTCTAGCAGTTTCAAGGTCACTTATCAACTGTCCATTCTCATTCTCAAGTCTGAAACATTCTTTAGATTTGTCTTTCAGAGATTCAACAAGATTTTCCTCATTCTTCTTCCTTTCTTCAATCTCCTTGGTCAATTTCCTTACTATAGCTTCCATTTCATTTTTTTGAACTGCATTAGCTCTAGCAAGTTTCTCACATTCTTCATTCTTCTTCCTTAGATATTCTTCATCAATGCTGTCACAACCCTCCTTTATCACTTTTTGATTTGATACAATTCTATTATATTTTTGGTTGAGCTATTGAAAATGATTGAATAAATATTATAAAAGGATAAATAATGGACCCACACACACACTTGGAGAATATAATTCAGAAGGCATTATTTATTTTTTTATTTTTATTTTCCCATTCCCAATTATGGCACATGTTGTAGGAGGAATTAGAAGCTTCTAGAGGAATCTTCAATACCTTGCATGTAACTCCCCCACTAGGATTTTAATCAATTTTTCATGAGTCCAATATTGGAAAAGAATCTCATTCTTAATTAATTTCTCTAGATAGTGGAATTAAGGGATTTTTCCTATATATTGTATGCACATTTTCATAAGAGGGAGTTGATTATGTTTTGAAGAAAATTTCCCAAGTTTCCTTGTTGTTAGTAGTAGGATCTTCTTGGTAGTCACATTTTCGCTATAGGATTGTTAAGTTGTTCTTGAAGATTTCTCTCAAGTTGCAAGGAAGGATCTAAAAAGGATAGCTAGAAGATTGGAGAGGATTCAACATCGAGCTTCGATAAGCCAGGTTCTCTTCTTTTGTCATCTCTCATTTACATATGAGAAATTTGTATTATCAAAAAAAATATAGTTTCTAGATCTTCCTTTATAAAAAGAAATTAGATTGTAAATCTCTTTTTTCTCTTATTTAGGGATAAATATTGATAAAAAGTACTTTTCATATTATGCATGTAAAAGATAGCTTTATTATTTATTTAATTTTCTTTAGAAAAAAAAAATATATCAGATCTTGCTTTTGTTTTTCCAAAAAAAAAATGATTTTCTAGATCTGTGCAAAAATCATATTTCCCTTATTTAATTACTTCTCTGAGATTAAACTCTTCTCTATATGATTTAATGATAATCACTTGTGTATGAATCTTGTTCCTTATTATTCTTCTCTTAAATTCATTTCTCTCGCCCCTGGAATGGGAATTTGAATGTAAATCTTATTTCTTAAATTAAATCTTACTTCCCTATGAAAAGTCTCACCTCTATGTAAATACAAGTTTGATCATCTGTATATGAAGTTATTTAAATATTTTTCCTGTGAGTAAAAACCCATTTCTCTCTGAATGTAGATTTGATCATTTGTGTGTAAATCGTAATCACTTAATTAATTCATTCTCCTCTAAGAGCAGTCTTACTTCTCTGTGAACAAAAAATGTCTGGAAATAAAGTATAAACTTCACTGTATTCATTATTCTCTGTTGAAATAAAGTATAAATCTCTCTCTGTGACAAAAACTATGTACATTTAGGTGTTTATTATAAATAAGTTATTCCTGAGAAAACTCTATTTACCTCAATTTCAACTATATTGTGAATATTTCATCTTTATCTCTATAGCCTTCAAAAAAAAGGGGGTCTTTCTTTGTGTATCCACGAACAGTTATAACCCCTGAGATCAAAGTTTTTTCATAAATTTTCCTGATTAGATTAATTCATTCTTATCTATATTACTATTATTCTCATGGGAAAAAGTTAATTAAACTCAGATCATATCCATTTATAAACTACCATATATTATATTTTTATACATATAAATAATTAAATTTGCATTCAATAAAACTTCGGCGTGGGTAGTGGAGGGGACCACGCGGTCCCCTCATCACTATGGGCCTGCACCCATAGGTCCGCAGTGATGATGGGACCTGTGGGGCCCCACTCCCATTAACTTTAAACAAAGTCTCATACTTTTTTTTGTTATTTAGATTTTATATATATATATATATATATATATATATATATTAAATTGCAAACTAAAAATTGTTAATAATTGCCTTAGTTTAAATTTTAAGTTAGTAAATTTAGGAAAATTTATAAATAATTAGGATATTGTGTAATAAATTTGTAATTTTAAATTAATGTATATAATTGGAATCTCTCAATCCATTTGAGATTTATTGGGTTACTTGGTCGGAAATTTTAGGTTCATTTAAAACAATTAAGTCATACTATTCTGATTTGATCCAAAATTGCCAAAAGTCTAAACTAACTGCTCATTTTGAACTAGTAACTCTATAATTAATTATTCTCGTGATAGAAGTAAACATTTCATAATTTTGCATGTAAATGACACTATTTTTGCATCATACGAATTACTTATATATTAATTTGCATTCATTGATGAGCAAGTTACATTTCCATCATCTTCATGCAAGTTACACATTTTAATATGTGAGTTCATAATTATCATTATCATGCAATTATATATTAAATAGTTTAGTTGTAGAAGAATGGTATTTTTATCAAGTGGTACTTGAATGCCATCGAAGTAGTTGTTTCAATTAATTAAACTTTGCAATGTCTAATTATGTACATTCATTTCATAATTGTTTTCAAGCATGATGTTTTTCACAGCTTCTTAGTTAGAAAACTAAGTAAAGGAAGTCGGAAAACCAAAACCTAGCAGCGTTCAGTATATACAGTGCCTCTGGGTCACGCTTATGGGTAATGTCGTCGTGTTGAACTACTGCACTTAACGCCTAATAAAGTTGCATCAATGACGTTTGTGGCATCCTCCCTATAAATCGTCGGGGAGTAATAAGGGACACTTGGAAGTTAAAATCCAAGGGGGGAGTAATCCCCCTTGGATCGATAATCTAATAAGATAATCCTTAAATGACTTTACATCAGCTGAGTTAAACCATAGTAAACCCCCTTAAGATTGGCTGAGTGAAATGCTTTTATGAAATTGATTTAATCTTGAAGAGTTGTTGATGATTGACAATTTGGTCAAGGGTGACACTTATGATAGGAATTAGGATTTAATTGTTTTAAGCCACAAGCAATAGGCCATCTTGAGCCTTTGCTTAATTGCTACCACTGTGGGTAGCAACCGCAGAGAAACTGTTTGGGACATTGACACTAGAAAGGGTTGCGTACCCACTAATCAGTTTACATCAAACCATAGAGTAGAAAATAGAACTACATACTTTACGCCTTGATCCCGTGCCGAAACGAGTATGTAGGCAGTCTAGGGATGGAGTTGCCCCTAGTACTCAGGCGTTCGTGGATGGGGTCTAGGTTTGGTAAGAAGAAGGATTGATTAGAATCATAATTTGAAAGATAAGTATAATAAAAAGGAAAAAGTAATTCAATGCATACTCGGAAGGAATCCCATATGGATTCGCTTGACTTTCCGAGGCTTTAAGCCAAATTCTGAGGTAGAATTCAAGCTTGTATTATGTTATTTTAAATTTCTCCTAAGGATGGCAACCTCAGTGCACTCCTATTAGAAGAGTGTGGTACTTAGTGAGTGACTCGGGATCTGAATGGTCTCGATGAGTCTAAGTCTCTGGCCAAAGCACCTCCTATCCCAATTGGATAGATGCCTACCCCGTATGGGTAGATGCCTATCCCATATTGGATAGATGAAACCTTCTACTCTGTATGGACAAATGCCTAACCCATATGGTTAGATGCTCATCCCGGATGGATGAATGCCTAATCCTAATGGATGGATGCCCAAAGTATGTGATTGAATCAAACGCAAATGATTAAAGTAAACCAAAAAAAAGTGGTCAAATTTTGTTAGGTTAAGTAAAGTGGGTTATTACAAATGCCTTGACTTTCTTTCTCCTTTAGTTGATCAACAAGTTCCTTTCTCTTGTCTCTTGACTTGTTCAACTGATCTTTTAGTGATTCAATATAGTTCTCAACATCTTTCAGATTTGCCTTCAATTGCTTGACCTTGTCTTTGGACTGATCTAGATCGTCAAGTGCAACAAGTAATTGTTCTCTAAGACTACTACAATCCATTGGTTCACTTATAAGATCCACCTCAAGTTTTTAGGCTTCTTCCAAGGAACTTTACTCTGATACCAATTGTTGGAATCAATGAACACTGAGAGGGGGGGCTGAATCAGAGTTATGCAATGCTAAACATTTATTATCTAGTTTTTAATACACTTGAAGAAACTAAATGAAAGATAGATGCAAAACATAAAGAAAACAATCACCAACACCATAACTCTAGGATTTTTACATAGAAACTTGGTTAAGGGAAAAATTGCGGTGGGATTTTAACCCACAATATTAATATACTCTACTAAAATTATATAAATATTACATAAGGAGAATGCACATGCATTCAGACACACTGCCTAGAGCTCAATGCTCAAATTACAAATAAGGGCTACAACCCTGGAAGGCTCACTGCCTTACAAAATGGTTGTAAAAGATTACAATGAAGTTTGAACTATAAATTAGCATCATCAAATGCCTGGATATAGTTACGGTTAAGCACAGATAGCATATCCTTTCATTCCTATACAACTCTGCTCTGATCTGATATTCTACTATAATCCGGAGCACAAATTTAACACTTGCACACATGAAACTATGCACAATCACTTATACCCATCATTCACGCCATCAACACACCAAAATGATCAAGTAAACTCTTCTTATATACCTGCATCACAAATTAAGTGACAATCTCTTGTTGGCTTCAAGAACACGTCAAAAAATATGAAACGTGTAGAAGTCATCTCAATCCTATCATAACACCCATGTAGACCAAAACACGATGTCCACACGCTTCCCAAATGATAGCTCATCAACCTTAAACACATAAAAAATTGCCAAAATCTATCCACAAGATCCACAAATTGAATTACCACACGCTATAGCTGATATACACAATCCATACCAAAAACATGATTATTGGATCTCCCAACTAACATGAAACTCATTATCGAATGCCACAATCCTGGAATAAGGCATATTACATGTCCACAAACTTTCTCTGAAATCCGTATAGAAAAATACTCAACCAAAATATTTCGCCAACCAAAACATTGAACATTCTGCCAAATATCCTGATCATCTTATCAGACCTTACCAGACTTATGCAATCTTCACTCAATCTTCTAGAATGATGAAAATATGAAGCACGGATGCTAAAACTGATATGAGTTGCCATCAATGACAATATCACAACATACCTGCAGAGTCTCTTGCTAACATGAACACCCTATTCTCTAGAGTCAATGGATTTTTTTTATTAAGTAATCTTGAACTATTATGCTTGTTTCTATAACCATCTCCCAACTTGGCTCAATTATATTTATTCAAAGATGTCTTATGATTCATTATTCTTATATTTCATAAGTTATCAAGTCAAGTGCACTAAGTATTGTTATTCTCTACTTTTACTAGGCTTTTTATGAAATGTTTTCAAGGTTTATTCATAGTCCTAAAACCCTAAACCTTCAACTTATGTCTATATCCTTCTCAATTTAGTGGGATTTTGTGTCCCTAGCTTCATCATGCCACTAACCCCTTAAACTACATTATTGGCCAAGTTCTTTTCTCTATGTATTTAAATATACATCCATTCACTTGCAAGTATGTGCTCCTTTAGTGGCCTTCACCCATGTACATGGCACATTTTGGCTAGAGCACATTTTCTCTTCATAGCACATGTTCTCTCTCTACATCAAGTTATAACTTGTACTATCATATTGTTCATATGTGTATTCCCTTCATGTTCCTTATTTAGTGTTGCCAAGATTTTTATCCACTTGTTCTTCTCCTTCATCCAGGGCTTCTTCCTCTATTTTAATTCCTCCTCGGCAACCATTTTGGGTCATTGTTTAAATTATCCATGTTTTCTCTTTTTTTTTTTAAATAACTTAGCAAACTAACTATTGTTGAGGCCTCCACTAGAAGCATTCCTACTACTAAAATTATCTCATAAGAAACTATTGAGTTAAATTTGAGACTACAAATGATTAGATGCTTTTGGGTTCTTTCTAATTTCCTCCACTTTGTGGTTTGACATGCTACTCCTCCAAATATCACAACCATAAAGGGCAACTAGCGTAACCAAAAAACTAAAGAGGGTTTTCTTGGTTTTCCAATCCCATAACTTAATTTTTCTACATTTCTTTTGCAAGAGATAATAAGCCTTCCACCCTCCTTGAATCATTTTTGATGTACAAGTCTCCTGGTTGAGATTATTATATAAATCAATCCCCAAGTCATTGGTATTCTTCCACTATCTCCAACGAGCAACCTTCAAACATGAAGTTCACTTTTTTTCTTTCTTTTAAAAGAGAAGATCGTGACTTTAGTCTTGTTGATGTTTACTTGAATTCCAACCTCTTAGAAAAAAAATGAAGTTCCTTCAAATGTTCCTTCAAACTATTCACAATTCTCATAATTAGGGTAACATCATCAAGATATAAAAGTAGCTTCACAACATACCATACAAGTTGAATACCTTCCCCAATAGTCTTTTTTAGTAACTCTTTAATTTTATCAATATATAGGCCAAATGGGGTGGGGGAAAGGGGACAAGTCTCTATTTAACTCCAATGTTACTACCAAATAATTCAAACATCTCCTCATTCATTTTGAGTTTATCTCTAACTTTATCTTAGAGTTTATGCACTACAACTCTAAGCTCATTGGGAATCCCAAGTTCTTCCATTCTACTCCATAATTTGTCACTAGGAACTATGTTAAAAGCTTTCTAGAAATCGGAAAAGAAACAAAATTATTGCAAGTCCCAAAATTTCATAAGTGTCTAATAGTGATGTAATGGTCAATGGTGGAGTGCTTTGGTCTAAAACCATATTTCCCTTTTATTCTTTTCCCTTTTCTCTTTGCCCAACTATTGATTCTACACTTTGTCATGCTCCAAAAATGCTTTCCAAAAAGTGGATTGATCATTAAAGTATGATAGAAGGATTATTAATGCCTCCACTTTATTGCAAAGGAATCGGAACACTTGTTGTTCATTCAGTCAAGAAGTTGCTTTGAGATATTTTATTAAAAAATCTTAATATGAGGAGCAAGGAGCTCCATTCCCTATTTTAAAAATTCGGCTTGCAACACATCAATGTCACGGGCTTTACCACTTGCCAAGTTTCTTATACCTTTCTTGACATCTTCTTCCAAGAAGTGTTCTTTTGAATCACTAATTATAGGAGGTTTGTATTTATCATGTTCCTTCTCTTACTGGAGCATTCTTGTTCCTCTTGGAAATCCCATGCTCCATCTTGGAAAGAAAATCAAGAAATACAACACATAGCCAATATATGACTCTTCAATTTCCTCAAGAAGGCGCCTAAGGTGGTTTCTCTTTAATTTTTCCAATGTGGGTGTCTAAAGAGGTGTCTTTTGCCATTTTCTTTGTAACCACCCAATACATGTGAATGCATAACTCTTCCCCTTCTCCAAATCCAAGCCGATGGGGAATTTCTTGATGTTAGATATAAATAATAGAAATATGTGCCCAATCATAAAATTTACATTTGCCTATAAACATTGGCCACAAATATTAAATAATTTCAACCCCTATGTCTCTTTGAATGCTTTCCTAGGTACATGGAGACCAATAAATGCTCACATTTAATTTTATTCACCTAACCTTAGCTGAATTATGAATAAACATTATTTTTGGATGGTTCAAGATTTCTGTACACGCCTAGATGCTTCTACATCAAAATTGATGATAGGGTCTTCTATTAAGAAATATTTAATGCTTTGTCACATTTTGTTATATTTTGGTGGGAATCTTGTGAGAAAAATATTAAAATTATAGTTATAGATTCCATTTGGGATATGCTTTGTAAACCATCTAATTTTGTTCTATATGAGGAACATTTTATGTAAGTAGTGGTAAGATTTTACGACTAGCAAGGTAGTGGATTATTTGATAATGTAATGAGACTTTTGAGACAAATTGATGAAATTCTAGAGAAAGGGTGTGATCACAATTTGGGTGATTGGTTTTTGCATTTAAGAAGAGCGATTATCAAGGTTTATTGTGTAAATGTTGAGACTCGCATTTTCCCAAAATGTGTTTCAAATAGATTATCATTATTGGAAATAGTGTGGTAGCTTAATCAGTTTGATAAGTTCCACTTAAGAATGCACAAAAAAGGCTCAATATTTTCACCCAAATTTGTTTTCTTATACCTTACAATAAATTCCAAAGAGGGGTTGGAGTTTCGTGCTCCAAATCTACAATCCTATAGGATGAAGGTAGAAAATATTTTTTTTATCTAGAGTATTTTATTGATCAAGTCAAAAGAGGGGTAGGAAAGTCAAATATCTATCATGAATATAATGAAAAAGGAGATTTGATTAAAAAAAATGTACATTAGATGTTGAGGTGGAGAATAAAAGAGAAAACAGATAAGTGTCATAGTGGAAGAGAATAAAAACATTAAATATGATGACAATTCATGTGGGCTTCACTGGCTAGGCAATATCACATCATGTGCATTCATATTGTGGGGCTCAATATCCCAAAATTAACCACAAGATATATCCTATCTGGTGAAAATAGGGGGTTTTTGATCCAAACTATGAAAAAATACAATATCTAGTGAAAATAGGGAGGATTTTAATTCAGGTTGTGTATTGGGAGGGGGTGAAAAAAAACGAATTGAGGGATTTTTTTTAAATAGGGGGATTATTTAGTATGCCATGAATGCACATGATATAACCTAGGTTCACTAAGTGAATCCCTCTATGACATAGTTATAATGAGTCATTCACAAAAAATAATAATCCTATCATCAAAATGCAAAAAAAACTATTGTAAAATGCTACCATACTTAGTTTCATACCACCCACATCATTTGTAAGGGTCATTAGAGAAAGAAGTTGAATAACTAGTTCAAAAAATTATGTTGAAAGCAACAAGAGTTTCAAAGTTGTGCTTCCTCAAGAAGGACCACCCTGCAGAGATATTAGAGTTTGTTGTGGAGGCCTTCCAAGGAAGAGAAATAATGCACTAGTGATGAATAGGCAGGTTCATTCAATGCCTTTTGTTCTCTCCTTCTCAGTTAGATGGATAGCTAGTTAGTTGGTTAGATCCTAGACTATCATTGGATAAGAGGAAACTATAGTTCCGAAAGGAGGGGGGCTTAGGAAGGCAGGCAGCTAGAATTTTGGGAGAAGGAAGGCCAATGCTAGAATTCCCCTACACATACCTAGTGGGCCCTGGGCATATGGAGAGGGATGAAGAAATCTAGCAAGATCTGACTTGGAACTAAGACCCAGTTTACATGGCTCTAGTTCCAAGAACACATGGTATAATCCAACCATTTGATGATTATCCAATCAAAAAAGAGTTAGGAGAAAACATACTTATTTTGGAGAAGTGGATGTAGTTCCTCTTGAAATAATGCTAGTTGGTTGGGAGGAAGGAGGTGTGAGAGTGAACTATGTGAAGGATTTAGCATGCATTGATGTCCTTTCTAATTATGAATTTGTGAAGTCTAGGGAATTCAATAATATTCTAATAAAAAATATAATGAAAATCTTCTTTCAAAAATTGATAAGGAAAAGGAAATGAAAGAAGAGAAAATAATTGAACTTAAAAAGTTATGGAAGAAGTTGAATTTCATGTCAATAACATCACTTCTAAGGAAGGAAGGAGGCTAGTAAAATATAGTGAGTACTTGGTGCCTAAATGGGATTTTCCATCTCCAATTATATAGGATACACTTAGAAGACAAGATTTAGAGGACAATGTATTATCCTATGAGGACAAACCCAAAGAACTATATTTTGGTTTAGCTTTCAATGCCAAATTTTAGGCTTTAAAAATATGGGGAATAGCCCTAGAGAATAGGATACCTTATGTAGCCAAAGATAATAGTGATGAATAAAAAATTTGATTGTCAGAAGGTTAGGTGATGCTTTATTCTACCTGGTAGTGTATCTAGTAGTGAGAACTTCTCTTTTCAACAAGAAAGAAACTAAGAAGCTTTAAGATAATTTTGACAAGCTACAAAAAGATAACATTAAGTTGTTGCAAGAATATAATAGAGTCAACTCAACAAAAGAGGGACACATTCATGTTAAAGATTGTAGAGTTGAAGGATCAACTCAAGAAGAACAATAAAATAGAGGGGGGAGGTAAGAAGAACATGGTTAACTTGTTTAACAAAATTTTAGACAATTCAGCAAATCTGAGAGATATTCCAAGTACATGAATTTTGTGTGTCACTAATGGGATCTATCTTTAGTCATGCAAAATTTGATCCAAGTGTCCTTGTAGAGTTTTCAAGTACATATGAATTGTTAGAGTTGGTAAGTTATATCTCTTCCTTTCAAAGAAAGATGGATATACAATTGAAATAAAAATTGAATTCTTTTGAGAATTTGGAGTAGATTTTGATGCCTAAAATTTTGGATGATAATTATGAAGTAAAAGAACTTGATAACTAGAAGTCCATAATAATGTCATATTTCAATAATATTTACCCTACTTTAAGAGCATAAAAATTTGAAAATAATAAGCTAGACTCAATTTTGTGTAACACTAATTTGGATAAATTGTTGAAGTTAGAATTGAGTCTAGATAGTTTCATCAAGGAAAATAAGGAAATATTGGATGCAAGACATGTTAGATACATAAATAAAGTTGAAAATGTTTTAGCGTATAGTGTCCTACAAACGAAGTTTATCCATCATGGCTAGTAAAATATAATAGGTATAATTGATCCATCTATTGCATAAAGATTCTCTTACGTGTCTGCAACATAGGATCAAGCTTAGGTGTTTTATACCTCTAACAAAATTGACAAAATATCCTAGATTAGATTGTTGAATGGTATAAAATTGTTATGGGTTGTTACACTTGTTCTATTTCCACAAGGTCAATTTTTGTATCGTAAAAACATGACAAGTGTCATTTTCTCATGATCTCTCATGCTCATTTCACCTTTATAAAGGTAATTATAATTAGTTACAAAGAGGTTTTGATGGTTAGAATTTTTGAGAATTTGTAAACGAGTGGGGATTGTATGGGTCATATTAAGTCTGTTTAGGAAAATAGTTTTGAGTTTGAACATATCTTGTATAATGACATTATATATTTTGATTGAAACTTATATGAATACATTCTTCAATTTGTAATCATCTCCAATTTATGATGTAATAGTTATTTGAGTAATATAATCAATAATTATAGAGTTCTTCATACACATTTGTAGCATTTTATTTATTCTCATTGTTATTTTTTTCTCAAGGAACATTGTAATTTCTTTCATAAAAATAATGAGAATTTTGTTGTCACATAATGGACTATAAAGTAAGATCCCATTGTTAACCATTAGTAGGTTATGTAATGAGAAAAATGGGGAAAAGCATCAAATTCATAATTAGGTAACCACAAAACCTAAAATGCAATGAAATCAACTCTTAATACATTCAATAAAATAAATGAAGACAATTTTCTAAAATAAATGCAAACCAAAGTGCTGGAATCTCCTTCATAGATCCTCCATTGGCATTCTTTCTCCTTCAAATTATGTGGGTGTCACCTACAAATGCAAGTGACTGGAAGTAAATTGGATTGCAAAGAGTGATTCAAAAGCAAGAGTGTAAGGATACTCGAATTGTGGTTGTCAAAGACAAGAGAAGGAGGTCAATTTATAGAGGAATTGAATGAGGTCATGAAATTAGCATGGACAATTCAAAAAAATCAACTTGATTTGAAATTGGCATGATTGAGGGGACAAATCATGACAAACGCCATGTCAATTTATGACAAACTTCTATGCAAGAAATATGACATATTTCTATGCAAAATCATAACACAGTTCTAAGACCATTTATGACAAATTAGCTTCCAAATTATGACAACATTAAGCATGAAAAGTGGAGCCCAAATTGGTGTGAAAATTAGTGGGAAATGTTAGGAGAAAATGGGAGAAAATTAGGTGGGATTAATTAATAAATTTACATTTATTAATTAACTCGGAAAAAGAGGAAAATAATTAGCCAATTAAATATTCAATTTAACTATGACATGAGGCATTTAGGATAAATGAATAAATTCATTTAACACAAGGGAAAGTGTTAATGAAGGATTTAATGATTAAATCATAAAAACGCTAGGAGATTTAGGAAATGAATTAGGCCAAGACACAATTGAAGCAATAAATATATGATCTCAATCATGATCAAAAGGATAAATAACAAGGATTTGATATTGATATGACAAAGATTGATAACGAATTGATCAAAGATGACAAAAGGATTGAATTGATAGAGGATAATTTATGATTGATGACAAATCAATCAAAGATTGATAAAATTTGATGAAGGTCAAATGACAAACATCGATGACAAATTGATCAAAATTGATAAAGGCCCAAAATGATCCAAATTGATTAATAAAAGATGATTGACACAGATCCAAAGTGATTCAAATTGATTGATTGTTGATATTTCAAATGATAAGAGATTGGGAGAAAACCCTAATTGACACCAATTAGGGCTACAACAATGTCCAATTGAGATGACGGGTTGATCACGACAATGATTAAGATTCAAAATTAATATTGACAAGACCTAATTCGAATGCAAGATAATTAGAATTGAAAGGCAAAATAATGTAGAATAATGACACAATGTCGACAAATGATAAAGATCAAATGCGTGACATAGAAGAAATGTTAATAGGATGTGAAAACCCTAAAATAAGGTCATGCAGACATGTTAAAGTATGGCACCACAAGCATTAACCAATTTTAGAAAGAGAAAGAGAGGAGGGAGAGATGTCCAAAGAGAGTTAAAGGGAATTATGCAAAGAGAGGGAGAGAGAGAGAGAGAGAGAGAGAGAAAGAGAGAGAGAGTTAAGAGAAAACATGTGAAGAGAGGGAGTGGAATGTGAGAGATAAAGAATAGGAGAGTGAGGGAGAGGGGGAGATATATAGAGAGACCTAAGAGGTAGATGGAGAGAGATAGAGACAGAGACAAAGACAAAGACAAAGAGATAGAGAGAGGAGGGGGGTGGAGGGAAGAATGGTGTGAGAGAGAGCCCAAGTGTGTTTGTGTCTAAGAGAGAGAGAGAGAGAGAGAGAGACTAATTAAAAGAGGGAAAGAGGGAGGAAAAGAGAGGAGCCCAAGTGAAAGAGAGAGATACTTGAGATATAGAGTGCCCAAGATAGAGAGAAAGGGAGGGAAAGGGAAAGAGTGAGAGATAGAGAGAGTCCGAGAGATAGGGAGGAAGAGATGGAAAGAGATTAAGAGACCAGAGAGAGAGGTGAAGAGAGTGAAAGAGTGAGAAAGAGATAAAGGGAGTAAGGTGGGGGTTGAGGGAGAGACTACATGGAGAGAAATTTCAAGTGAAGGAGACAGGAGGGAGAAAGAAAAGTGTGTGTGTGTGTGTGTGTGTGAGAGAGAGAGAGAGAGAGAGAGAGAGAGGAATAATGGAGATTTAGAGAGGGAGAATGAGGGGAGGGATGGAGAACGTGTGTTGGGGGGGATATAGAGATAGAGGGAGAGAGAGGTAAGGAGGGATGGGGAGATAGAGAGGGAGATGAAGGGAGGGGGAGGAAGAGAGGGAGACGAAGATGAGGAGGGATGGATATGATTTGTGTGTGTGGGTGTGTGGATGTGAGAGAGGGGTAAGGAGGGATAGAGAGGGGAGAGAGAAAGAAGGTGTGTGTGTGATAGAGAGAGAGAGAGAGAGAGTTAAGGGGAAGCATGTAAAGAGAGAGTGGAATGTGAGAGAGAAATAATAGGAGAGAGTGAGGGAGAGGGGGTGATATAGATAGACCTGAGAGGTGGATGGAGGGATGGAGAGAGAGAGAGAGAGAGAGAGAGAGAGAGAGAGAGAGAATGAACAAATATAGAGGGGAGGGAGGAAGGTGTGTGTGTGTGTGTGTGTGTGTCAGTGAGAGAGAGAGGAATAATGGAGATATAGAGAGGTGAGGGAGGAAGTTGTGTGTGTGAGAGAGAGGGAGGGAGGGAGGGAGGGAGAGAGGAATAATAGAGATAGGGAGATATAGAAGGGGTGGGAGGAAGAAGGTGTGTGTATGGGATATATATATATAGTGAGAGAGAGAGAGATGGGGAGATAGAGAAGGAGATGAAGTGAGGGGAAGGAAGAGAGGGAGAGGAAGAAGGGGAGGGAGGGAGATGATGTGTGTGTGGGTGGGTGGGTATGTGTGTGTGTGTGTGTGTGTGTGTGTGTGTGTGTGTGTGAGAGAGAGAGAGAGAGAGAGAGTGGTAAGGAGAGATATATAGAGGAGGGAGGAAGGTGTGTGTGTGTGTGTGTGTTTAATAGAGAGAGAGAGAGAGAGAGAGAAGAAATGGAGGGAGGGATAGAGAGGAAGAATAAAGATAGAGAGGGAGATATAGGAGGGGAGGGATGAAGGTCTGTGTGTGTGTAGGGGAGATAGAAATAGAGAAAGAGAGAGAGAGAGGTAAGGAGGGATGGGGAGATAGAGAGGGATATGAAGGGAGGGGGGGGAAAGAGGGAGAGGTATGGAGATGATGTGTGTGTGTGTGTGTGTGTGAGAGAGAGAGAGAGAGAGTGTGGTAAGGAGGGATAGATAGGGAAGGGAAGAAGAAGGCGCATGTGTGTGTGTGTGTGTGTGTGTGTGTGTGTGTGTGTGTGTGTGTGTGTGTGTGTGTGTGTGTGTGTGTGTGTGTGTGTGTGTGTGTGTGTGTGTGTGTGTTAGAGAGAGAGAGAGATAGGGGGTGGTTAAGGAGGAATGGGGAGATAGAAAGGGAGATGAAGGGAGGGGGAGGAGGAGAGGAAGAGGAAGAAGTGGAGGGATGGAGATGATGTGTGTCCATGTGGGTGAGTGTATAAGAGAGAGAATGGTAAGGAGGGATAGATAGGGGAGAGAAGAAGAAGGTGTGTGTGGGGGAGATAGAGTGAGAGTGAGAGAGAGGTAAGGAGGGATGGGGAGATAGAGAGGGAGATGAAGGGAGGGGGAGGACAAGAGGTAGAGGAAGAAGGGGAGGGAATGAGATTATGTGTGTGTGTGGGTATGTGAGAGAGAGAGAGAGTAGTAAGGAGGGATAGAAAGGGGAGGGAGGAAGGTGTGTGTGTGTGATAGAGAGAGAGTTAAGGGGAAGCATGAGAAGAGAGGGAGTGGAATATGAGAGAAAGAATAGGAGAGAGAGTGAAGGAAAGGGGAGATATGGACAAACCTGAGAGGTGGATGGAGGGATGGTGAGAGAGAGGGAGTAGGTGATAAGCTAGAGAGACCTTAGAGGTAGAGGGAGGGATGGTGAGAGAGAGATACTTGAGAGAGGGAGATAAATAAAGAGCCCAAGTGAAAGAGGGAAAGAGAGGAAGGAAAAGATAGGCAGACCCCTCATGGGAAATATATGGAGAGATACTTGAGAGAGAGAGGAAGGGAGGGTGTGTGTGTGTGTGTGTGTGTGTGTGTGTGTGTGTGTGTGTGTGTGTGTGTGTGTGTGTGTGTGTGTGTGAGAGAGAGAGAGAGAGAGAGATGGGGGAGGGAAAGAGAGAGTAAGAGATAGAGAGATCCTTTAAGTGAGAGGGAGGAAGGGATGGAAATAGAGTAAGAGACTAGATAGAGAGGTGAAGAGAGGGAGAGAGTGGAAAAGAGAGAGAGGGAGGAAGGTGGGGGTTGAGGTAGAGACTAGAGGGAGAGAAAGTCCAAGTGAAAGAGAGAGAGGGAGAGGCCTAAGAGAGAGAGGTCGGGGTTGAGGAAGAGAGAGATGGGGAATTCATGGAAGAGATCAAAGAGAGAATGTTGATACAAGCATGTTGATTACTGAAATTTGACTGTCTGGAGTTTATATGAATACTCTAAAAGCTAGAATTTGCATTATAACTCATAGAGATCTAAAACCACTCTCAAACATCCTACCAATAAATACATAAAATATAACTTATACTTATACTTAAATTTTAAATTTTATATATAAATTTAGAAGAGAAAGACAATTTGTGCTTTCTTAAATGAAACTTTCCATGGAATACATTTGGTGTGCACCAAATATGGTGCATGCCCGATAGTTTTTTTCATTTTTTTCATTTGGCGTGTACCAAACTTGTTGCCTTGTAAAACACCAAGCCAAAGGCTTGGATTTTCCTTGGGCATCCAACCCAAAGGCTTTGATGCCCTTCTCAGGCCTAAGACGTGTTTTCTAACTTTTTGGTTCTACTCTCCATAAGCTTTTCACATGTTTCAATGCAAACAATAAAAAAACCATACAATTGTCAAACTCTCTCTTAGCTATCCAACCATATAATTCTTTTCAAATTTTGAAAATCTTAAGGTCTTGATCCATAATTTCTTTTATTAGTGTGTCCTTTTTTTGTCAAAAACCAACATGTATTTCGAGTATAGATTTTTACCTGTTTATCGAATTTTGAAATAAATTACTTTTTTAGAAAGTAGACTCCATTCTACACAATTTTTAAAAAAATACTGATTTTTAATTAGTTATCACAAATTTTGGGGGGTAGAATGCTCAAATTTCTATTTTTCAAGATGTGTCCACTTCGGAAATTTGTAAAAATTTAAATATTCATAAAAAAATTAGGCAAAATATCTGGCATAAACTTCAATGTGTTAGCTACTTTTTCACTAGAGCGATTTGCAAAATTCTAAAAAATAATTGACTTTTTAGGGGCACTACATTTCGTGCTATGTTTTTTTTTAATGAAAAAATGGGACCAATAAATGTGGTGCCCCTTTTTGAAACCCTTAATCTCCACCATTTTCAAAACACATTAGTATTTTAGAAACTAGATTCAGAGCACTTCAAAAAAATTCTCATTGCATCTTCAAATTTTGAGTGTACCTATATTCAATTTCTTGACAAAGTTTGGACTTTGTTGATTTCAAAAAAAAAGTGGCATCTTAAGACCCCTTTTTGGTCTCCCATCTTTGTGCACTTACCCTAAATCAACATGCTAATTCTCTACCATAAAAAAATATCAATTCATAATTATATATCCACATTACCTAAATATGCAAGTCTGAAATTGTTCTATTTGAACAAGAGCAACATGCTTAAAGTAACTTCTAGACTTGAGTGCTTACAACAAAATTTACAAAGAAATTCTAGTTCTTGAAGAGATATTCCCATTTTGTGCTTGACAATACAAATTTAACTTCTAAAGAGGTTAAGTTTCAAAATTAGGCTTTTAAAAGAAAAAAAATGTCTTAAGTGCTTTCCTTGAGACCTCTTGCTCAAAATTATGGAACAAACCTTTATTTCTCATGGTTTTTATGCATTTTCACAATTCAAGACACATTTAATACAAATATTGCATGACTACACTACAATTTACATATGATTGTTGAAATTGTGATATACTGATCAAAACTGAGAGAAAATAGATACATAAAATCCCTACAAATATTTTTGTAGTACGGTGATCAAATATGTTTTATCTACGTACTATGTAAAAACAGTAATAAAGAAGACATATTTTCACAATAGCTATTTAACAATGTAAAAATCATGTAAAAGGGGAGGCATGGCTCAAGTTTCCCTCATGAGTTTATGTTGACCCTATTTTGAAACTCTCTCATTGTACACACAACCTATTGCATTTAGTATTGAAGACAACTAACAACCTAACATCTTGCACTTTGTTCTCCATTATCCAAAAGTTTGTGCATACGTTACCTATATTTTTCCTTTGTTGTAGTAGTTTAAAAAAAAAAAATGTAGGTTATATCAAGAATTATTGGAGAGCTTTGATGGCAAAGAAAAGGCCAAACCTTGTATCAAATAAGGGAAGGAAATTTAATATAAGACTTGCAATTCTTAAACGTGGTAAATAATATTTTTTACTGATTCATCTTATTTTGAGAAAGTAATTATTTTTTCTAATTTATCTAATGATGATCTACGAAGTTTAATTTGAAACATCACACTTAATACTCTTTTAACAATTATTTAGAGGAAGTAGTGGTTATAGATAGCTTCATACACTCATAGATCCTAAATGATACATCAGATTTCAACAATTTCTTTTTGGTTATCTTTGCATGTGACTTAATTACTTATAGCTATTGTTATGGATTCTAGGTAGTAACAACACACGATGTTGTCAGATTCATTATGTAGACAAGGATCAAAAAGTGGCCATTTCAAAGTGTCAAGCCCAATACCTACTTAAAGATGCCCCAATAATCATGCACAAGAACCAACTAGAAAATGGTCAATATGTATGCACAAAAACCTAGTAGTCATGTATTATGGGTACCCATAAAGTTGTACAACTCCTCCAATTAAAGTCCAAAAAAGAAAAACTCTAACTACTAGGGATCAAGTGAGCGGCTATTGATAGTGATACATGTGAAATTTTTTGATGGGATTTTGGTTATCATTTTTTTTATTTCTTTAAACTTAGTAATTGGGGGGCTGAGTGAGCCTAAATAGTTTTTGGAACATAGACAGTAGTTGGTGCTCTTCCCCTAGAAGTCTTTTATTTAATGATTTACTTATTTGTTTTACACTGCTAGTGTTCTACTTACTTGAGGAGCAAGGTATGTGTTGGCATTTGTATGAAGATTGCATTAATGATATGTTGTGTTGTCATTGATGCCAATTGAACCAGAAATGATATTGTTGATATTGTTGTTACTGTTGATATTGTCTTGTAACTGATAGGAAGAATTTTGTAAAAGATATTGAAAACTGGTATGTAAGTTTGTAAGTTGAACCGATAAACCGATGTATAAGGTTAAACCCTTTTCTATGTTATGAAACCGGTAAACCCTACCACTTATTTTTGTTAAACCCTAACCAATTAAGGTTGTTGAATTGGTTATGTTGGTTGAGCGGTAATGATGGTGACATGTAAGGTCATTATATGAAGACAAGTTCAAATTATTTTGGCGCGTTTGTTTGTCTAGGGAAGGAGCAAACTGTATTGCATCTAATGCAAAGCGCATGATGAGTTATTGAGCTTGAGGAAGCAGTAATCAAGAAGCGGTTGAGATTTTCTTGATTGATGTGATGAGATTGCTATGAAATCCAATGGTCATGCTTATACCGACTTGTTTGTAATCTCAATGATGAGAGGATTAGATTTGTGTTGTGTTTTTTATTAAGGAAAAACAGGTTTTAAGGGACCCAAAACCCACTTACATATCATAAAGAAAAGCATTAGAGAAGAAAGAAAGGACAAAATGAAGAAAGAAAGGCTGCAAAAGATCAGCACAAAAGACAACAGCCAGAGAAAAGAACAACAAAAGACCAACAAGAAACTGGCACACCTATAGATTTGTGTTGTGTTACCGACCAAATTGATTTGTATTTAAGGTCAATGAAGTTGTTTTTGTGAGGTGTTGGAAAGAGTTGGCAGAAATCAATTGAGTGTGTGATTGCCTAACTGGAGAATGAGTCTGCAGTTTAAGTAAAGGTAGATAGAAGCTTAAATGGATCTAATTAAGAAAATGTAGTGCTATTCAGACAGATCAAGAAACTCATGTTGTTTTCTGACAATTACAGCAGAATTGAAATCCCCTAACCGGGTAAGCTCTAACAAGCTTGGTTACTTATTAAATCCTCTTACAAGGTGGTCCATTAGATTGGATTCTCAAATCCTCTCCTGAGGTTACTCCTTGCAGGGTATTTGCTTCTAACAAGGCATTTGTAGTCAATCCCTTAAATGGATGATTCCTAACAGGATCAGTTCTTGACAAGACTTTTGTAAAAGCTTTAACATGATAGGCTCCTAACAGGATGAACTTCAAAAGAGTTCAAATATTTTCTTGTGAGTCTCATCTCACTGTGGTTTTTTACCTATTTTGGTTTTCCACATATAAATACTTGTGTCATGTGGTGAATATTTTTTTGTGGTTATGATCTTATTGTTGATTTGATTAACTACTTAACTATTTTTGATGAGACATGATAACCGAAAGCATTGAAGTAGTGAAGCATTTGGATGTTTACAAGTTGAATGTTGTATCATGATGAAGAGGGAAGGTCTGAAGTTCAACAAAGATAAATATACAATATGGAGTGACAAAATGAAGATTTACATTAAGATTCTGGGAAGTCGGTATTGGGATCATATAGAAACTCAGTATGTTGCACCTACTAGAACTCTGACTGATGATCAAAAGAAAAAACAGTAAGAAAACCATCAAGCACTGGAAGCTATTATCAGTTCCCTGTCTAATGTTGAATATGTAGATTTTCATGGTATTGAAACTGCATATGAAGTATGGAAAAAACTTGAAGAGATTTATAGTGGTGATGAACATGTTAAGATTGCTAAAGAGGAGAGTCTAAGAGGAAAGTTTGATGACATGAGGATGTCTGAAGGTGAGAATATCCAGCAGTATGGTCAAAGGATAAAAGAGATAGTCGGTGAAATTAAGAGTGCAGAAGGGAAAGTGGAAGATGCCACAGTGATCAGTAAGGCACTGAGAACCCTTCTACCGGTCTATGCTATTCGAGTTGCAGCTATTGAGGAATTGAAGTCCATTGACAAAACTAAGGTAACTCTTGACTCCATCATTGGCAAACTTACTTCTTTTGAACTAAATGGTTATGATGGTAGTATACAAAAATTTGAGTCTGCATTTAGAGATTTTGTTTCTAACCCATCTATGAGAAAAAAAAGAGATACTAGTCATGATTATGAATCTAGATCTAGCAAAGATATTGATGATGAAGATAGTTTAGTGGAGCTTGAAGCATTGTTGGAAAAGCAGTTACCCAAAGGCACTGGTAAATATAGAGGTAAACTACCTTTAAAGTGTTTTGCATGCAAAAAGATTGGTCACATAGCGGCTAATTGTCCTAATGGTGAAAATGAACACAAGAGAGAGAAATTCAAGAAGTATAAGGGTAAAGGCAAGAGAGATTGTCTTATTACTATTGATAGGGGTATCACTGATGAAGAATCTGATGATGATGCTAGTGAATATATTGTGTTTGTAGCTATTAAGAAAGAGATATCAGACCATAAGGCATTAGTATCCAGGATGGATAACTCTGATGATTGGATCATTGATAGTGGTTGTTCACATCATATGACTGGTGATCGGAGAAAAATTCTTTCCTCGAAGGAATTTGATGGTGGTGTAGTTAGATTTGGCAATGACTCACCCTGCATGGTTAAAGGTAAAGTAGTTATTTCTCTTAATGGAAAGAGAAATACAAATGATGTCTACTGGGTTGAAGGTCTAAAGCACAATCTTTTGAGTGTGGCACAACTCAATGATAAAGGATACCCACTGGAGTTTAAAAATGGTATGTGCAAAATCTTTGACAACAAAGGTGAATTGATTGCAACCGGGAAACAAACTAAAGTTAACCTGTTTCATCTCAATTCTAAAGTTAGCGACTTTTTTATTGCAAAAATAGATGATAGTTGGCTTTGGCATAGGCGATTTTATCATATAAACTTTGATAACATTATTAAAGTGAGTAAGTCCAAGACAGTGAGAAGTTTACCTCAGTTAGACAAACCGATTAATGCTCTTTGCAAAGAATGTCAGTTAGGAAAGATGACTTCTTCAACTTTCAAAAGCAAATCCTTCTCAGCGGAGCACTTGTTAGATTTGGTTCATACAAATCTTTGTGGCCCAATAAGAACAAAAAGCATTCAAGGGGATAGATTTTCATGATTTTCACTGATGATTGTTCAAGGATGATGCGGGTCACATTATTGAAAGATAAATCTAAAGCTTTTGGTAATTTCAAGGCATTCAAGTCCTTAGTTGAGAAAGAAAGCAGTAAGAAGAAAAAAATGTCTAAGGACAGATCAAGGTGGTAGATTTACTTCTGAAGAATTCACTAGGTACTGTGAAGAGAATGGTATCAAACGACATCTTTTTGCACCAAGGACACCACAACATAATGGCATCACAGAAAGAAATAATTGGTCAGTTGTTAAAGCTTCTAGGACAATGTTGATACAAGGAAGTGTAGCGAAAACCTTTTGGAGAGAAGTTGTTAGCACAGTTGTCTACACAATGAACTGGATTCTGGTAAAGAGAGGTAAGGAAAAGACTCCTTATGAATATTGGTATGGAAGATCACCTGATGTTAGTTATTTTAAAATATTTGGAAGCAAATTTTTTATTAAGAGAGGTGATTACATTAGAAAATTTGAGGCTAAGAGTGATGAAGGCATATTTCTTGGCTATTCTACCAAGAGTAAGGCCTACAAATGTTTTAACAACTGGACACAGAGAATTGTTGAGAGTTTTGATGTTTGAGTGGATGAATTTCCTGAAGTCTCAGAAGGAACCAATTCAGAGAAGAAGGATGAAGATCCTTGCATTTTGTTTTTGGAACTAGAAACTGTGAAATCTGAAACCGAAAAAGCAAATTCTGATGCACTTGCCCTACCAGAACAGATAAATTCAGAAGAAGATGATGACAAAGAAGAAGTTGAACCTGAAGATAATGATCATGCTATTCCTAGATATGTGAGACTGAATCACAATCCTAAGCAGATTATTGGAGATAAGGATGCTGGAGTACTAACCAGAAGAAGAATCAGAGAGAATTCTTGCATGATCTCCACCATTGAACCAAGAAATGCTAAGGAGGCATTTGGTGATGATTATTGGGTTAAAGCTATGGAGGAGGAATTGGATCAAATTGAGAAGAACAACACTTGGACCCTAGTACCCCAACCAGTAAACAAGAATGTTATAAGTACTAAATGGGTATATAGGAACAAATTGAATGAAGATGGTGTTGTAGTTCGCAACAAGGCAAGATTAGTGTGCAAGGGTTATGCACAAGAAGAAGGAGAAGATTATGGAGAAACTTTTGCACCAGTAGCAAGACTAGAAGGTGTCAGAACTTTACTTGCATTTTCAGCCCATAAGAAGTTCAAGGTATAGCAGATGAATGTTAAGTCTGCATTTTTGAATGGGATATTGGAAGAAGAGATATACATAGAGAAGCTAGATTGTTATGAGTTGATTGATGAGAAAGACATGGAATTCAGATTGCATAAGGCTTTATGTGGAATAAAGCAGGCACCCAAAGCATGGTATGAAAGGCTTCATACACATCTAATGAAGATAGGCTTTCTAAGAACCAATGATGATAGTAACATATATCTCAAGCTTGAAGGAGATGATGTATCAGTCAGTGAAGTATTTGTTGATGATATTATATTTGGAGGTAATGATGTCATGAGCAACTGTTTTGCAGATGAAATGAAAAATGAGTTTGAAATGTCTTTAGTAGGGGAAATAAAAAAAATCATAGGCTTGCAGATACAACAAATGAAGAATGGTATTTTAATTACACAGTCTAAGTATGTGAAAGATGTTTTGAAGACATTTGGCATGAGTGAATGTAAACCAGTTGGGACACCAATGGTTACAGATTGTAAATTGTCCAAGGAAGATGAATCTAAGTCTGTTGATGAGAAGGAATACAGGTCAATGATTGACAAGTTACACTATGTTGTTCACATCAGATCGGACATTGCCCATGCAATTAGCATAGTTGCTAGATTCCAAAAGAATCCTAAGGAAACACACCTAATAGAAACCAAGAGAATCCTTAGATACCTAAAAGGTACTGTCGACTATGGATTATGGTATCCATATGGAGGAAACTTTGATTTGAAGGCATATACAGATGTTGATTGGGCAGGAAATGTTGATGACTGGAAAAGCACAACCAGTGGAGCATTTTTTCTTAGAGGAAGGCTTGTTTCATGGAGTAGTAAAAAGAAGAGTTGCACTTCACAATCTACTGCTAAAGCTAAGTATGTTGCGGCTTATATGAATTGCACACAGGCTATTTGGATGAGGCACATTTTGGAAGGTTTTAAGATGAAGATTTTAGAACCTATAAAGATTTTATGTGATAACACAAGTGCCATTAATATTTCTAAGAATCTTGTTTTGCAAATACAAACCAAGCACATTGAATTGAAGTATCATTTCTTGAGGGAAAAATTTCAGAGTAAAGATGTTATCTTATAGCATGTTTCTATAAAGGAGCAGCTTGCAGATATTTTTACCAAACCTCTACCTAAGATCACTTTTGAGTATCTTAGAAGTCAGTTAGGAGTTGTCCCTCTTCATGAAGTTAGTTTAATATGATGTTGACTGCATCAGTCCCTGAATTACTTGTAAAATATTACAAGGGTTGATTTAGAAGTAGATGTATTCAACAAGGGGGGCATTAAGTTGTAGTATGATGTTGATGCACAGTGAAATTTTGATATTACATGTTTTACTTTCAATTTGGCATTGTTGTCAAAGGGGGAGAAGAATTATGTGATTATGAGAAGGAGAACCAATGACAGACTGAAGACAGAGAGAGCATGTGAATACTTGGTAATGGGTGAACTCACAATGTTGGTTTCCACTTTTTGGTACATCCCGAGTTTTGCTGAAATCATACATTTTTTAAAAAATATAATGATTTAAGCTTTAACAGGTCCCATTTGAAGTAATTATTTGAAGAGAGTTAGATCAAAGGCTCTTGGATCAAAATTTCTTGGATATAACCTCTCTACTTCTAAATCATACTTGCAATGGAGTCTCCTTTGCATCTATCAAATGTTGATAAAAAACCAATTTTACATTAGCTTTTGGGGGGTCAAATAAATTCATTTAGAGGTTTTTTTTTTTTAATTATTTAGTCCTTATTATAAGATTTCCAAATAGTATAATTTTTAATATATTTAATCTCATTAATATATTTTAATTTTATTTCTCATGAATGTAGTTTTTTCACCGAACATGAACTTCTTTGTTCAATGCATTGGAAAAAATAGTAAACTAATTCAAAAAAATTATGCAAAATATGTATGCACTAGGTATTGATGTCTTCTTTCTAACAAAAAAGATAAAATTTAATTTTGATATATATAGAACAAGTTATGTGTTCAAACGTGCAGTTGTATCTAAATTATAATTAGTCAAACTTCAAAGCTTAATAAAATGAAAAATATTCAACATGTCACTATCAAACCAACTACATACCCTGGTTATTGATGTTAAAAACCAAAATTCAAAACAATTAAGTTTTTTATCATTTATAAAAAAAAAGTTATGAGTTTCGGGATGCACATCACTTTTAAAACAAGTTGTTTGCTATAAAAAACTACTTTTTGAGGGAGATGGAAAAATCAATAAAATTTTATTCAAACAAAAATTGAAAAAAATATATTTAGAATCTACAAACAAGATGTTACAAATCACTAGTCTACATCATCTTCAAATTCTTAACGGTTTAAAAGTTATAGGTGTCGGAAAGTGAAGATTTTTTTCAAAATGTTCATTTATGTGTCAAAGTTGGTCAAAAAGTGGGAACCAGTATTGTGAGTTCACCCTAATGTAAACCATGATTCTTATTCACATTCATAGTAGCAAGCAATGATGTTGATATTTGTATTGCCATCAATGCCAAAGGGAGAGATTGTTGCCATTTGTATGAAGATTGCATTAATGATATATTGTGTTGTCATTGATGTCAATTGAACCGGTAATGATATTGTTGATATTGTTGTTGTTGTTTATATTGTCTTGTAACCGATAGGAAGAACTTTGTAAAAGATATTGTAAATCGGTATGTAAGTTTTTAAGTTGAACCGGTAAACCCTACCAGTTGTTTTTGTTAAATCTTAACCGATTAAGGTTAATGAATTGGCTATGTTGGTTGAGCAGTAATGATGGTGACACGTAAGGTCATTGTATGAAGACAAGTTCAAATTATTTTGGCGTGTTTGTTTGTCTAGGGAAGGAGCAAAGTGTATTGCATCTAATGCAAAACGTGTGATGAGTTACTGAGCTCGAGGAAGCGGTAATCAAGAAGTGGTTGAGGTTTTCTTGATTGATGTGATGAGATTGCTATGAAATCCAATGGTCATGCTTATACCGACTTGTTTGTAATCTTGATGATGAGAGGATTAGATTTTTGTTGTGTTATCGACCTAATTAATTTGTATTTAAGGTCGATGAAGTTGTTTTTGTGAGGTGTTGGCAAGAGTTGGCAGAAATCAGTTAAGTGTGTGATTGCCTAACCAAAGAATGAGTCTGCAATTTGAGTAAAGGCGGATAGAAGCTTAAATGGATCTGATTAAGCAAATGTAGTACTATTCAGACAGATCAAGAAACTCTTGTTGTTTTCTAACAATTACAGCAGAATTGAAATCCCCTAACCGGGTAAGCTCTAACAAGCTTGGTTACTTATTAAATCCTCTAACAAGGTGGTCCATTAGATTGGATTCTCAAATCCTCTACTGAGGTTACTCCTTACAGGGTATTTGCTTCTAACAAGGCATTTGTAGTCAATCCCTTAACCTGGTGATTCCTAACAGGATCAGTTCTTGACAGGACTTTTGTAAAAGCTTTAACAAGCTAGGCTCCTAACAGGGTGAACTTCAGAAGAGTTCAAATATTTTCTTGCGAGTCTCATCTCATTGTGGTTTTTACCTATTTTGGTTTTCCACATATAAATACTTGTGTTATGGGGTGAATGTTTTTTTGTGGTTATGATCTTATTGTTGATTTGATTAACTACTTAACTATTTATGATAAGACATGATAACCGGAAGCATTGAAGTAGTGAAGCATTTGGATGTTTACAAGTTGAATGTTGTTTACTGTTAAGTTTCTATAATAGTCAACTGGTATTCTTATGAGTATTGATCTTGACACTAGTATTTAATTGATAAGTTTACTTTGTGAGTTTGAGTTTGAGTTTGGGAAGTTTGTATTAGTTTTTCTATTTATTGATTCACCCCCCCCCCCCTCCCCCCCACCTCTTAGTAATCTATCAGATACTTATTATTTCATCATACCATCAGTATGTAGAAGACAATATGTTTGAGCGAATTCTTTTTGACACACACTTTTTTCTATAAAAGTGTCTCATTTTTCAAAATATTTATCTTTTACCTTACTATAGATCTTAAAATGAATCTTGTTATGGCACACCATTGTTGTTGCTATTGTAGTGATAAGCTTTGTCTTTCTCGAATGAGCAATATTTACATGTTTTAAGAAGAGTTTTGAGACAATATTAGAAGGGGATATATTAATTGTTTTGCCAATTATTGATGGGAATAAAGGATTAAAGAGGAGAGGTTAATTATTGTTTTAAATGACAATGATAGCTACTATCTTAGATAGGAGGGAGAAAACATAAAAACAAAATCTTTAAAGTGTGTTTTAAAAAGTTATATTATATTAAAATTCTCTCGTCTTAAAACATTGATAGAATATATTTTCAAGAAAATATAGTTGTTCACAAATTGCATATTTTTAAGGTTGATGCTACGATATGATCATTTGTAGACATAATAATGACTTATAAAAGAAAAAATAATCTAATATATTATTATTTATTGACACAAAAAATTTATTAGTGTTTTACATCATCTAATATTTTGTATTTAACACACTTCAAGAATTAAGAAAAAACAAATTAGAATAAATCTCCCAAAAGTTTAAAAAAATAAAGAAATCTTGTTGATAAATGTAGGCTATTTTCAAGTTGAAAATATAATGAATTTATATTTAATTAAATATATTGACACATATTATAATAATTATTATTCAATATTTAAATCTAATAAAAAAATATTAAAATAAAATAATTGGGAAATAAAAAACTACATAGAAAATTTATTGGTTTTCTCAACCAATCAACAGATCACAATTAAAAAGGCTAGTAATGACATAATGTTATTGTTAAATTATGGTGGTGTGATTCTCACCACCAAGGTTCACACTTCTATTTGAGTGTTATTGCTAGTTTATGATGGGAACGATTTGAGTGTTATTGCTAGTTTATGATGGGAATGAGGTCCTCTAATGCGACCTTATTATTCATTGCTTTGGTTAAAATAATTTACCCTTACAATAAAAAAAAATCAATTATAAAATGAAATAATTGATGATAAAATTCAAATATTTTACCTATACTACCTATTAAAAAACATTATAATCACATTTAAAAAATACATAAATATAAATTTAGAAAAACAAAATTGTACATAATAAACATGATGAAAATATATTGACAATTTGAGGAGACATGGAAGAAAAGTAGATGATGAATATTAAAAAATAAATACACAAAATAATCATATGCATGATACGATTCATATCAAAATCCATGGGTAGAGAATGCCATATAGATTATAAAGAAGCTAGTTTGCTTATATTTAAGATTAATCTAGGTGTGAATTTTTTCACATCATGTGGTTATAGAAATTGATAGCATTAAATTTTTCAAAAGTACAATAAAAATCATATATCTTTTAAAGTTGAAGACATATTTTCTCTGATGAATGTGATGATTTTCTAAATGTTTAATTTATTAATAATTATCTTTATCTTAAAATATAAAAAAATCAATGTTTTTGTATTAATATCTTTAAAAAATGGAGGTTATATTTTTTTTTTCCTTTACCTTATGATTAATTATAAAATTATATATGAATTGGTTACTAAAATTGATATTTAGTACACTCACATAATTTAGTAATGAAAATTTTGGCAATGCCAATGCTACAATATTTCTTTATTTCAGTAATTATGGATTCTTTTAAGACCTTATCTATAATTATAAAATGAATCTATACAAAATTAAATAAAAGAGAAAAAGTAACACCAATAAAAATTAAGTACTTTGTTAGAATCTTGAAGACATTAAAGTTATATGCAAAATAACTATAGATATGTAATTAACCAATAAACTAACATTTTAAAGTATTTCAAACTAAATAGAATCATAGTTTGGGGTCATCAAATATCAATTGATTAACATAAGAACCTTTCATTCTAGTGAACTTAAAATTCTAATTATTTTCAACTTTGCTACCTCCTACACCTATAGTTATAGTCATTGTAATATTGCTAGAGGTATCACCTTATATTTGTTTCTTCTTATGTGACTCATACTTTGCTACCTCCTACACCTATAGTTATAGTCATTGTAATATTGCTAGAGGTATCACCTTATATTTGTTTCTTCTTATGTGACTCATACTCTTGATATTCTTGTAACCTCCATAGAATGTCATCCAACCAAGATGACATTGAAAACTAATTGCAATTTTCTAGCTTACCATTCCTATTGTTGCTCTTGAGCATATGATGCCCAAGGATAGATAGAAGGATGTGAAACCTTCTTTCTAGATATAAGTGTTAATGTTTTCTTCCTAACCAAAATAATCTCTTCTAAATAGCCTCATGTTATTGAAGGGAAAAAAAAAAGAAAAAAATCTAATATTGAGTGGATTTATCTATATTGAATTCTCCCACCATACTCCTAAATTTGATTCCAATCAAGGTCCTCAAACAATAAACCCTAGCACTTTTAGATGAAGGTTCTATTAATATTTATGAACAAAATTCTATTGAAAAATTTTATATATATATATATATATAGCGAGGGAGTCTTACACCATTTATTGTTTATGTCGGTATTTATTTTAAATGAAGTTGGCTCGTGTGGATTTGAGAACAAGTATGAAAGAATACATTCAATTGTTAAGCTACATATCCACAAGAAAACAGTCTTAGTTAACAATTTGAGATCATAGAATATAGTTTTGTATTAAAATTTAGAAACTACACATCTACAAAAGAATATCTATAAATACATTTAGAAAACTTTATTAGACTTTTATTTTATTTTATTATCGATTATAATACATATATTAATTGAAAAGTTATTTGTAATGAACAATTACTAGACCCTCTCCCCTAGATTAATAATAAATATATATAAATTTTATCAAATACAAATTAAAAAATTCTCAATAATTTATTATTAAATACTTACTTTTGATTTTTGAATATTTTTCTTCCCCGATATGGCTCAACAATTTTTTGTGAGAAATGGAAGAAAAACAAGGAGGTGTGGCAGGAAATCGTTGATGGGGGAGTTGTCCCCTTCTTGGAAAGACTTCAAGGCCCTTCTCCTCTACTCACAGAAACCTTTGTCAATGGATGGAAGAAAGGGGTTATGAGGGCTTATGGTGTTGATTGCCAACTGGATGAAACCCTGGTGGCAACGGTTACTAGTCTGGCGATGAATGGCAAAAAGTTCTATGGAGACAGGAAAATAGGGGAGGAGGACTTGGCAGATTTTTTCGACAAAGACAAGGAGCACTCAAGAGTTAACAAAATGGCTGATGGTGGCTACAACAGGAAAGATCTTATGGCTCCCTGGGCAAACATGGCCGAGTTCATCATGAGGTATATTATGCTTGATGGCAGATATGCCAGTATCTTTTCCTACCATGTTACCATTTTGAACCATTTTAGGCATAGTAAAATCATTTCTATTATTTTCTATTGGGCCTCCTCTTTAGAGAATAGTCTTGAAAAACATATGGAGAATCCAAATAATCTTGTTCTTCATGAAGGGCTTATTCTACTCATCATGGAGTACGTTAAGACCCTTGAAGTTGTGCCCTCTTTATCTGAGAAAGGCCAACATACTAATATTCAGGATGTCTCTGACTCGGAAATGGATTTGGAGGATAGTGGGGGTGCCATTCCTTTTGACAACCCTGATTATAAGCCAATGGAAGAAGGTGAGATGATGGTCACCCCTGGGACATTTAGCAGTAAGAATCCCCCCAGATGGGTGGCCAACAAATATAAATCTACTAGCAAACTAATTTCTAAGGCCGAGCCCCTTTCTAAAAAGAAGAAGCTTGCAGCTAAGGACTATGGTCTGAAGACTTCGGACCAGGAAATTAAATTGGACATTCCAATTAACGTCCAGAAGGAAAAGCAGGGGACCATGCCTAAAGATGAGGATAGTGGCTTATAGAGGAATAGTACTCTGATGAACCTGGTGATGCAAGCGACCAAAAGCCAGAAGAGCTGCTAGAAGTGGGTGGAGAGAGAAATTGATACCCTCAAAGTGGGGGTAAATGAGATAATTGATATCTTCACAGCTTCGCCAGAGCCAAGCAAATCTGAGAAGCTCATGATTATGACCCAGAAGCTCTCCCAAGATGTCGAAGTTATGAAATGCAACCATGAACAAAGAATTGAAAAGGTAGAATAGTCTATGGCGGAGATAAAGAAAAACCTCAAGAACCCGGTCGAGATAAGCAAGGAGACCATGAATAATAGTATAGAGGGGCTCGAAAAGATCAATGTCATGGTTTCGAAATACATATCCTTTCACAGTGAACCTGAGAAAGATCTTGGAGGTGAAGACATGGCTGCTATAGACAAAAAAACCACCGGCCCTAGTTCCAGGACTAGAAGCAGGAGCAGCAATAAGGGCACCTCCAGATTCATTATAGAGGAGTTGGAGGAAATCAATAAGATTACCATCCAGAAGAACAAGGAGTTGGTGCACTCTCTTAATTGAGTGCTTTTCTTTTGTTTTGTTTTGTCGTCTGTGTCTCTTTTTCTTTCATGACGGTTCTGGATGCTCCCCTATTTTACTGTTGATTTATGTTTGTTTGGCTGATGGCCAGCTTTTGTAAAATTTTTAGTTTCGGGTCCATGTAAAACCCGATTATCTTTATCAAAGACAATTTTGTGTTGAATCTTTGTAAATCCCCCAAAATCTGTAGGTTTAAGACATAAGAAAGTCTATTCATAATCAACAATTTCCTTTCTTTTATCCTTCTTGTACACGGCAACAATAAAGTTGTAATTACTTATTCCATCTAATAAAGTCTCACCAATTTTCTCTCAAAAATTATTTTTAATGCTGCCAAAGTCTGTACCTACATATTTTTCATTCTGCTCTTTCTGGTAAGATAGTCTCTGTGCTTTTCTAGGGTTGCGTTGGAATATATAATCACAATGATGAGATTTTTTTGACTTTGAATCTATTTTTTCATATTCTACAATTCATAATGATTTCTGAATTTAATTTTTATCACTTCGTCAACAGTAAGGAGTAAGTTCCCAGTACTGCTTATCTTTTATCACATGTTCTGAAATACAAATGTGGAATGGATTCTATTCTCTTTTTAACACAGATCAAAAAGATTTTTTGTCCTCCAAATCTGCTTTAAAGTTTTCCTCTCGGTATGCTTATTTTATCGTCTTATTAATTTTTTTCATCTAAAAGGTTAATGTTATTTTTTAGGAGCTATTTCACACTTTGTGAAGAAATAAAGGAATAAATAGTTTCCCTTCAAATAACAGAGATGATTGGATAATTAAATGTAATAATTAGTTTGATACTAAACTAGAAAAAAGTGGTGTCATGTATGGAAGGAATTTATTCATCTAAACATCAAATGTTATAAACTTAATTGAACTTAATGCAATAATTGGTTGGAACTTAGAAATTGATTACTCTAGATTGAGTGGTCATGTTCATGATTATGGAAATAGTTAAATTCATGAGCGCACATATGAATCTATCTTGATGCTTGCATATATGTTTTGGGACTATGCAAACTTCTAAAAGCTATTGACCTCGGTGTCTCATTGTCTTAATTTATGTTAAAAATTAGCAACTTTATAAACAACTTTAGGGAGAGTATAACTTGTAATGGTTATGTTGTCCTTTATCAAAGCCTTAGATAGATAGATTTAATGGAATTTGACAAGGCTTGGAGACAACATACAATCATTTAGTGGACGTAGATTAACATATGTTGATGTAAATGTTGTTAAGGTGCTGCTATTATGCTCTCATTAATGCTCTTGAATATTTTATTGATGATGTATAAGTGTTTCTTTTTTTAGCTCATTTTAAAGTGAATGACTGTGTGTCCTTAAATACAACATAGCACAAAAAACCACATAAAAATATGCTAGAACAACATATAATGACTAGTGGAATAAGTCAACATGGGCTCTTTTTGAATTTTAAAATTTGGTGGTTGGGTCCATAACTCCAAACATCGCTTGGATCCTTTTTGTAATTATGTATTTGAATTGGGTAGTAAATGATAAGTTTGAGAATTATTGTCAAATTTTTAGAGATAAATTAGACTAATGCTACTCAAGGTGATAATTTCTTAAACCAAATTCACCCAAGAATATGCTAGTTGTAAACTCGTCATTACATAAAAAAATTCTTATAGAAGTTGATTGAAAACATAAGGGAAAAGGTAATGACATGCATTTTTGAATATTCTTATGCTATTAAATATTTTCAAATGTTATTGTTCAATTACTATATTGAAATTTATCTTCTTCTAATATATGATAGGTTCAGGAAATTATGCTAAAAACTTAAAAAATAATCACAACAATAATTTAAAACTCTTTAGGAAATGTGACAACTTCAAAATATTTTAATTGACATTGTACAAAATTAAAACAATAATTTATATTGAATAATTATTATGGTTTTAAAATCAATGTCATCATGATAAGTAAGTTTTTCTTTAATGTGAGAAAGTTCTTAGAAACCTGAACTATACATCTAGATGCTACATGAATTGTGCTATAAGAATAGATGCTACAAGCACCATTGACTATTATATTTGATGAGTGTGCTAGCATGAGGAAGGAAAAATAGGTATAAACTCATTTTCCAAGCATCATAGCTTCTAAAACCATCTTGCACCCATTCTTGTTGAAGACTACCTATATTCCTACACAATTCATCTTATTGAAAAAAATAGTTTTTGTTTCAAACCCAAGATGTGTAGGAATTCTATGTGACCTTTGAATCTTTTGTCAAATAATATGACTTTGACTCTCCCACAATCAATAGTTATGAGGGAATATTTGTCATTGAGGTGAAAAGTTTCACTATTATACCTCTCATAGTTAATGAAATACACAAAATCACAAGAAAGTTCTTATGGTCTGATGATAAGGGTGATATAAGAAGAGAAGTGTTATTAAGTGGGAATAGTGCTTCTCAGATAAAGGTGATGGTAGGTTAGGATTGAAATATTTGAAGTTGCAGGGTATCTCTGAGGCAGTTAAATGGATGCAAAGTTTCTAAACATTGGTAATGAATCCTTGAAAATAATTGTTGGGAATAATGTTCAATTGGAAACTCCCAAACATGCCAAATCCTAGAAAGACTTGCACCCTCATGATTCCCTTTTTGGCAATTTTTTTGTTACCTCTTTTGGTTCTAATGTTTTCAAGAGTATATGGAAAGACAAGGAATATATCAAGAAGTTTTTTTTTTTGAGAGGGGAATCGGTAGGGGAAGCCTAGTGACCTAGAGCTTAGCTCAAGATAGGGTGAGACCCCCAATAACCACCTTAGGCTATAGAGTTGGCATGATCATATCAATAACTAGGTAAACCCAACTAGTGAGAGTTAAACCTTGGACCTGCCTAAATTAGAAGAACCCATATACTTAGCACAACCTTAACAACCATTTTGGATAGGTGCAAACCCCAATATATGAAGAAATTGGTATGAGGTGATGAGTTTAATAATAAAGATGATAATATTATTTGTAGCTTCAAGCTTGTGTGGTGGAATCTCAATAGAAAGAATAAGCCCCTTGCTCTTCTGCAAGTCTTCTCAACAAATAAATGGATAGTAAATGAATTAATAATTTTAGATATATCTTTTGGAGTAACCAGTAGAAATATTGGGCTTCCCTAATTAGAAAGTATGAGCTTTTTCAGTTTCACGAGAGGACCCACTGTGTACTTAGAGAAGCTTGCAATATCATTCAATTTATTGTCCATCTTGGGTTTAATAATGAAATCTATGATAATATTAAATGGTGTGATGGTACCACCTGACATAAAGTGAACTTAAGGATGATACACAACACTCTTGCTAAATCGCATGATATTGCTAGACACCTTAATGATAGTTGGTATATGAACTTGAGTTGTAGTTATTGGTCTAAAGTCCCTAAGCATTCATGGTCTAATGTCATTGAACCTAAAAAGGCATGCTTTAAATGGTTTTTTTTGTTGGAAAAACTACCTATTAAATCAAGAGTCATTCCAAATCAATTATATCCTCTGTTGAATTTGTGGTAGGTTCCTAAGACTATTAACAATATCTTCTTTGACTATTTTTTTGCCAAAGAGGTCTATTTTTTTATTTTTTTATTTGAGGGACTAGGACAGCAAAGGGAATTTTTCTCATCAACAAACTTTTTTTTTCTATGTCACAAGTATTATCAAAATCTTTAATATCTTTTGGTTGGTTTTAACTATTGATATTTTATGGTTTTTTATGGAAAACAAGAAACAAGGACTATTTACATGGTAAAAGGAAAAATCTTACCGAGTCTTCCAAAAGACTCATCTCTCACTCTATTGCTATGTAGGTCACCTTGATTTTGGAGGTTTCTAAGAAGAATTTCTAGGAGATCTTTAACACTAGCCAATATACTTTTGATAGGTTTGAAGTTAAATATACAAAATATTGGCCCTATTCTAGAGAGGAAGATAAAAATTTCTTGAAGAACTACTTGGAGTTGTAAAAGAGAAGCAATAAAAATCATACCCATGAAAATCTTCTTGAATAAATGGGCCTAAGGAAGAAGTAGATTGTGAGGAAAAGGTCTACGACCTAAAGGTTATTAGATCCAATGATAGTGTTTCTAATATAGACCCTCCTATAGATTGGAACAACCTTGATAAATTTAGTGAAAGTTATAATTTTCAGGACCTATGATATGTATTTAATTTCCTCGTAAATGACATGTTTGGCTCCTATTTTAAGCTTCATGTGGCTTGAAATTTATATGATGTTTTATACAACTCTGCTTGGATTAGTGATTATATTTGGTTTCTTTTTGGTAATCTATTATCAATTAAATAAAAATACTCTTTGTGGGGAATTCATGTAGAAGGGGGCTCTATAATTGATCATCCATGCATGCATAACTGAAGTTTCAATAATTCATGCATGACCAACATCACATCGAGAGAATTATTAGAATGTAAATCATCATCTAATTCTTCATTACCCTTTTTCTTTTTCTTCTTATTGCAGTATTCTTTGGTGTGGTTGATCTTGCTACAATTCCAACATATCACTTTCAACCTCTTAGAGGACTTAGATCTACCTCTAGATTTGGATTTCTAGTTCTTGTTCTTTCCCTTTATTTATTTATTTTGGCCTTTCATAAATAATAAATATATCTTTGGTAACTTACAATTTTTGTTATCTTATCTCCTTATAAATAGGAATAGTTGCCACCTCTTCAAGCATTAGATTAGTAGTAGTACTACGAGTGACCATAATTAGAATGTCCCAAGAATAAAATTAAAAAAATAATAGAGAAATACTTAGATGTTCATCACCCATAGCAGCATTTATAGATCTCAACTCTACAATAATGGTAAAATAGATCCACCATCATCCATATTCAAGGGATAGAGATTATTCTATAGAAAAATGTTGTTCGCCAACAATTTATTTTGGTATAAATTTTCAACCTTTTTCTAATGGGATTCTATAGTGGCTTCTCTCAAAATATTTTTAGAAGCATGGAATTCTCTAAGTAGTCTTATCAAACTTCTTGATTTTATATCCAGCATGTCCCAACCATATAGAGGTATAGTTATAGGTTAATGACTAGATACTACAACCCACATATCTTGATTACAAGAAATTCCTCCATTAAATAACTTGTCATAATTTAAAATTAGTGTTGTTGAATGTTTCAGCTCTAATAATGTCAAACTTGTTGTCTTTCCTTAAACAAATATCATCTTTGTGCATGCAACTACCACTTAATGGATAAGATTAGTTTAAAAAATCAAATATCTTCACACTTAGGATCTAAGCTTATTAGGATTGATACTAAAGGAAGCAAGATGGTGGAAATGCATCCTACAATAATCTATGAGGAAAAATGATATAGAAAGACTCAAATTTGACAACTTCAAAAACAAATATAATACATGTATACTTATATACATAGAAATGCAAATAAAATACAACAAATATAATAAATTTTATTCATAAGGCCCACAATATTTAGGCTATAGCCTTTAAAAGAGAATAGTACTTGAATGTACTCTAGAAAAAATTGATAGAATAACAATATACATATGATACAACCTTTATCTCATGCATCCAATATATAACCATGACCAAACAGTAAATCATAAATGACAAATAGGGGAAAGGACCCAGTAGTTGAGCATGTACCAATTGTTGTGAGGGTTGTTGATACCTTTTGTTCCAAAAATTGAACAAATAAAACCTATTGTTTGAAACAAAAAATATCAATTTTTGTTAGGAAATGTACCAACAGTTGTTAGGAAATGTACCAATAGTTGTTAAGAAATGTACTAATATTGTAAAAAGTAACCAATCAGGTGATGCCATATCAGCTGCACAACTATTGGGGTCTCTTTTGCACACCTATTGGTCTCACTTTTTTGGGGGATTGTTTTGGACACCTTGACAAAAAACATGCTGATGTGGCATCATATTTGATGATGTGGCCCTGAAACGTAGTTATAAGTAGGGGATTTGCCAAGTAAGCTGCTGTAAAAAAATTGGAGTGATTTGAAATTTCCAAGTAGGATTTTGAGAAGCGCAAAGTTAGGGTGCACAACTACTGGGTCCTTTCCCCTAGTTTCTAAAACCACAGGTTAAATTAGACACCCAGATTTAGCACCCAACTCTATCACAAAATTCAATGCCCAAAGTTATGGTTAGTTAGCTTATGATAAAATAGAAACCCCTTCTACCAACTTGAACACTCCATTTTGTTTGTATGCACTATTTTGGTAACATTCTCATGAGAATTAAGTGTGTCATGATTTTCTCCTAGCCCACATATAAATCCCCTTTTCTATATGATATTTCCATTCTAGCAACTCTTTCACATCTTACAAGTTGTCATAGTTGCATTTAGTAGCTTCCATGACAAATAGTGCCACTCTACATTGGCTATTTAAAAACTATAGGTGACATATGGTGTCACTTTAAGTGGAACAACACAAATATGTAGTACCCCTACTCGTTTGAACTCATTGGGCTCATATTTTATTATTGGTTGTTTTCAGTGGATACATTACCATGATTTGTTATTTAGACTTATCTGACATTATTTCATGTTTTATCTGGATATAAGATGCATAATTTATTTGCACTATTTCAGTACTTGTGATTTATGGCATTTTATGGATTATTGCTATGTACTGACACTTTACTTTATCTATGCAATGTGGAATTATATGTTGTGTGTTTGCGAGTGTATTGGATGCAAGGGGATGATTTTCCTTCACTCATTTCGATGAGACAGGGAACATCTCGATTCTCCTTCATCGGTGTGTATGCCATGTTTTCTATATTGTATGTATGCATGTGTGGTTCGGTGATGTAGGATATTGCAGGTACAAGTATCGGGTAGGTACGGGGTATCGTCTCCACCTGGCTTCACAGGTCTGAGCATGCCTTATATTTTTTGATGGAAGTGGAGGAGATAGTAGTTGACCCTATTTTATTCAGTTACACTTGTATGAGTGTCGTCAGTTGGTCGTCCTATCAGTTTGTTTGGCCTTCGTATTTTGTTGTTTGATCTTTTATGAGTATTTGCTTGAGGTTTGCTCAGTTTGTGTGTTTAGTGGTTTTAATTAATTAATTAAATTTATGAAGTTATCTCATTATTGGTATGTTTGGGGAATTATGTATTTTATGCATTGAGATTATAAATTTAATTAATTAAAAGAAATTATTAAATTAAGTTGCAAGCTGCATGATATTATAAATATATTTTATTTAAATTTTAGTGAAAAAATTGTTAATAATGTGAATTAAAAAGTGACTCTATGATTTAACGTCTTTTGTGTAGAAATATGTGAATCACTGAAACTATAATTAATGTTTGGTTTTCAAAATTAAACAATATTTATACGTATTTTATGTATATATACTAGGACTCGATCATATACATGTATATAGTAGGTAAATATGGCTCATGTTTAATTATATTGATTATTTTTAATATGATCATTTATAAGTTGAATGATTGGATTTTAATGATCATTTTATTTTTATATTGATGCAAGTTAGATATACATGGTAGTTAATAACTTTGATTTTATCCAACATACATAAATACGTATATATGTTGAGGAGAATAATTAAATTAAGCTTATCCGATCATCGTCTTATGCTACAAACATGATTATTCGTAAAATGTATTTATGAATATTCGCATTATATAAATTATGATATTATATTATTTTTTTAAACGTTTAAGTTTAATATTTACTTTGCAAATTATAATATAGTCGCATGTTATATATATTTTATTAGAAAGGTGGCAGGTTTTTAGATACCATAGCATAGCGACTATGTCGAATGGCAATAAGGGTGGCCGATTAGACTCTAGTCGATTTAATACATTACCTTTAGGGTGGCCAAACTAAGCAATAACTATCGGTTAACCTAGCACCAAGGCATAGACCAGATTTAATGCAGACCAACACGTAAGATCAAACGATAACTAGGCAAGATCATCGCGGCATCAATATAGGAAACGTGGAAATCCTAGCATGCAAGGCTCAAACTAAATGTAGATTAACATCAACGTGGATGCTAAGGTGTAGACCTGGCAGTTTCAGCAAAGAACTCGCTCCAGACAAACACATTAACTTTGCTAACCTTTCCATGGAGCGATAAATTTGCCATCACCCACGTTAAGAACAACAGATTGACTTCTTCATCCCACGCAGAATGGAAGTCAACAATCAGTGGTGGCCCATAACTGCAGTAAAAGATGCAAACAACTGCAAGGTATTATAAGATAACAGGCACGTGGTGTGCCATGATTCTAGGATAGTCAGCGATAGGAAACTAATGCGTAGACAAATCATGCACGAGAACAACAGAATTTGTATTAAGAATGGCCATCTCTGTTAGACGTGGAGATGAGAGAAGAGTTAAACAAAGACTCAAGTAATAGACTCTAAATCAATGACAAACACCGAGCCTCTGAATGGGGAGAGATCGTAGGAAAAACTAGGATAAAAAGAGATGGAAGATAGGAAGATGGGGAGAGATATTTAGAAGCAAGGAGAAATGATAGACTCTGGAAGGAAAGAAGAGAATAGGAGAGGGAATAGAGAAGATACTCTTATAGTATCGAAGAAAGAGAGAAGAGAATTGTTTTAAGAATAGAGTGATAGGATAGATTGGAGATAGATTTGCAAGCGTTCAAGGAAGGCGTAGATCTATTTGGAGGAAGCGCGCCAGAGGTCTCTCAACCAGTTCAAGCTTACAAAGAGGTTGGAATCTCTTTTAATTTTGGTTATTATTTGAAATAAGGAAGTGTGAAATTAGAAGCTTTATATATAATGAACGATTTCATATATGATTTTGCATATGTTAGTTGTTACTAAATATGTGTTATTAATCTTTTGGAAATAATGAAAGGAAATCATTAACATGCAATCCATTTCTTATGGTTTAAAATTCTAAGTTTATATCACCTAAGCTCTCTATATTCCCACGTATCCTAGTACATTTACCTCTTTTCTCAACAAATGACAACATTGATTTATTTGTATTAATATAGTTGTAATTCTTACTTTCTGGAAATCTTAAATTGCAAGCTATTTATGCATTTGGTTGTTTTAAGAAAAGATTGTCTGTATTAGGATCTTGTGTAAATGGTGTTTGCAGTCAAGTTTAAATTTCATTGCAATTCTGGTTGAGTTGTCATTGTGTCCTATGTTATTATATCTCCTTGGTCAGGTGTTGTTGTATAACCTTATTGATGTAAGCCATTGTGTGTTTTGTCCAAATGGTCAATCTTGGGTTAGTGATTGTGTATCATTCACCTGTAGTTTGTCAGGATTAGATATGGTTGTCTGTTTTGCCATAGAGTTCTCGTAGAGAGACCTTTCCTGTAGTGTCCTATGAGAGAGAGTGGCTTTCGAGCGGGGGTCGTGCCCGAAGTGGATGACAGGATAACCTGTCAAAGTCAGTTAAAAAGTGATAACCTAATAATTGATTTGGGATGGGTGAGATAAATATTAATTAAGATAATGTACCTCGTGCATAGGTGAGTGCTAGTACAGGGCTCATAATGTTACGAGTAGGCCTGGAATGGCAAACTTACCACCTTGTCTTCACGGAAGGATTGGTAGGGTCTGCATGAGACTTAGTTGGAACCGAAGGTTCGGGAGAGGTTACCAGGATAACCCAGAATGGGGGTCGGGACCTATGGAGGTTGTACCATAGTATCCATCTTAAGCTATGCGATGACACTCTCTCCTTAGAGTCACCAGTGTTTGTGAGTTGAGTCACATGGATGTATGTGGAGTCTTGTAGTTCTTTCGTACTTGTATTACTTTGCTTTCTTGAGGGTTTTCTACTATCTCCTAGCACGGTGGGGTGGTTCCATTTCGGGATCACATGGTCAGGTGGTAGTGCCACTTCCCATCGGATGTTTTGGAATGTATCTTCAGGCGAGGAAGGGCTTCGCTGGTGTTTCTTGGTTCGTGGTTCATGTACCAGCTCATGTTCGTGATCATTGTTCAGTTGAGACCTTGTGGTCATTGTATCAAACTTTTATGTAACCTTGATATTGTAACTTTGTAATCTGTGGTATTATTGGAGACCATGTATTTATGGATATTGTAAAAGGGAATCATTGGAATGTATGTGAATTCAGTTGCTTTAATCTTTTGTATATATGATCTATAGGAAATGAATGCATTGGAGTACTTTGATTCTTTCATTATGGAATTTAGATGTATGTGTAGATTTTATCTTAAGCATTTAATTTTCCTAATTAGCTGAACAATTGGATTAACCGGGGTGTTAATATAATCTATGAATTAATCTTCATTGGTAACCCTTAGGAAATCATACGTTAGACTTCTGTTGTGTCGTTAAACATGCTATTGATGTGATTATGCCCTTAATCTTTAAATATATATATATTATTACACCCTTTTAGTTGCCTAGTTGTATTGTTTTCCTTTAGGGTTTCTCGCGGGGCATTACAGACAACACAAATATGTGATTGCATAATATATAAATAAAAATTAATTAATAAATCAAACATTAGAATTGAAGGTGTATTGCAACCATCCCAATCACTATAACACATTTTAATAACTATTGCTCACTTATATGACTAATAATTATCCAAAACATCAGCTAGACTCTTCCATTATATGTGAGTTTGCATTTCAATGCATATATCTGTTTCTCCAAAATAGAATAAAATATGAATAGATGCTAGGAAGTCAAAAGATATAAATTTAAATTATCATAAACGAATTTTTAGTTTTAAACGAAATCATTACTTTCCATTGAACAAAATGGTTGTTAAATTTAATCTTCTTGAGGATTGTGTGATCGCCCTTACTTGAACCAATTATTTAACTCCAACACCATACACCACCTACTTGAAAAGTGTTCTTCAATCTATAATCCATTTCATCATGTGTTCATAGTGTGACCAACTCATTCTATGATCTAGTATCAACTAAGATTATTTTGATTGTAAAAATTTTCATATCTAACTACAATGTATGAAGAACTATTTTCTTAAATGTTATGTGGTTGAGGTAACTCATGAGATCCAAATGTGACGTTAAATGTAGTATGTGTAGTTCGAGAATGCAAAATCTCCTTATGAGGAAGAATTGTAGTAGTAAATGTAAATTTAGGGTCATCATATGATGGATTAGAAAAAGTAGAACCTGTAGATATAAACTATGCATACAATAGAATCATAATGACATGAATAATGAGCACCATGTTAAAAAGGTCAATTGTGTCATTTAAGAATAATATGATTAATTTAATATGTAACATAACATTCAATCACACTGGCCATGTAAATGAAATATGTTCATAAAATTGCATATATGTGTAAAAATCATAAAGCATATCCAAACTAAGGTTTGAAATACAAAGGAAATATAATCACCATGCTCCTAACAAATATCTCTAGGTAATATTTCATGAGGAAATAACATAAGCATGCAAATATTTGCTAGGACATCATCATGGGAAGAAGTAAGCTAGTTATTGTAACAACAACACCCTATTTTTTTTTGAATCTTTACCAATGTAAACTAGATCAACAAATTGAATAAACAATGAGCATGCCAATGTAAATTTATTCCTATCACATTGTGAAATGATTTGCAATATGCATGTTTATGCTATTACAATTTTAGATTTATCCCTACCATAGTGTGAAATGATTTGCAATATATTTTTTTGTATAGTGATGAAGAAATGTTGAAGACTATTGAAATTATGTATGCAACTGCTCTAAAAAGACTCCATTTGTGGTGGCCAAACATTCTGTGGATCTTGATGAAACCTTACAAAACTTTAAAAGAAGTGTATTAGAATCTTCTAAAAATGTAAAAATTATGGGGATCACGGGTATGGGTGGGTGTGGGAAAACCACATTGGCAAAAGGATACTACAATAAGAAAATGCAATCCTTCTATAGATGTAGTTTTGTTTGCATTGATAGAGATGAACCAGCTAAAAATTTATATGAAAAGAAAAAAAAATGTTCAAAGACCTTGGTGGCTCAAAAGATATATCATTTGATGATGTAGAAGAAGGAAAAGCAATTCTAGTGGAGCATTTGAAATTTGTTTGAGTGTTTATTATCTTGGATAATGTGTATCATCTAGATCAATTGAAATCTCTCTCACCAAAAAAAGTTAGTCTTGAATATGGTAGTGTGATTGTGGTAACAAATCGAAATTCACGCATTCTTATATCAAGGGGAATTCCTTCTAATTCTATTTAGAAGATGAAAAAATTAAATTCTGAACATGCCATAGAACTATTTTGCTGGCATGCTTTTCTACAACCCTCTCCACAAGATGGATTCGAATGTCTTGTTATTATTTTTCTTATTTTTTTGCCAGGTATTGCCATTATCCCTTAAGGTATTAGGAGGACTTGTGCATGGAAAGTCAAAGAATTATTGGGATTCTCAATTAGATAAGGTCTCCATATCATTGCCAAAAGACATTAAAAGCATACTAAAAGTGAGCTTTGATGCTCTCGATGATAGGAAGAAGAAAAGGAGACATTTTTAGATATATCTTGTTTCTTCGTAAGAACAGAAAAGGATTCGGCCATCATAGTGTGGGATGAGTCCAAATGGAGTGGGGAGTGTAGTTTGCAATCACTTGTGGATAAGTGTTTAGTTGAGATAGATGAGAAAAACTACTTAAGAATGCATGATCTGCTGAGAGATTTGGGAAGGGACATTTCAAAGACAAGGTCACCGTTCCGCCTTTGGTCACCAGAGAAAATTGCCCATATTGAGAAACAGGGGAAGGTAAGTTTAATATCATGTTTTAAATTGTATCTAATAATTCTATAACAAAATGTTTGTACATTAATTATTTTGTAAGCTAGCTGATTTTTTATTTTTTCCATTTAGGAAAGTGTGCTAATTCGGGGAATTAAAGTCCAAACGTGTGAGTTTTATGAAGACTCTATGGATTTTATCAGAGAATCGGGTAGAAGGTTTAAGCGAAAGCGGGGTTTCAAAATCCTGGATGTTGAAAACAATTATTTTACAGAAGAATTAGCAACACTATCAGAAGGTCTTTTTCTCGCTAAGATGGGCCAACTTTCCACATACAACTCTTCCGCCATGGATTTCGTTGAAGAAGTTGAGAGTTCTAGAGCTTTCTGAGGCTTCTAAATTAGAAGAATCGTGGAGTGAGACTGCTGATGTAAGTATCTTCCTTTTCTTTACTGTTATTTATACAGATATACCCTAAAATCTCTTATAGTTGTTGAATGGTCTTGTCTAATTAAAGAGGAACGTGGCTGAAGCCTCCTGTGCAGTTGAGAGTACTGAAAATCATTCATGCCAGAAATTTCCTAAGATTTCCAAGGTCAATAGGATTTCTAAAGCATTTGCAAAAGATATCCTTTGACGGCAAAGGAGCTCCTATTGAAGATCTGCCAGTTGAGTTTTGTTGTCTCCAATCGCTTGAGCACCTCGAGCTAGTTGGATGTCATAAACTAAAATCGTTGCCTAGCAAGATTGGCAATTTGACAAATCTGGAGCATCTAAGATTGAAAGAATGCAGTAGGATTGAAGGTCTACCAAAAGGAACTACTATTATGGAGATGTAAGAAGTTGATGATCTCATCAGAAGTACTTGTGCAGCTTACTAGCCTTTATCAGCTTGCTCACAGAATTTATAATCCAGTCGGGACGCTTTTCTTCTTCATTGTGCACTCTCAAATACTTAACATTAAATGACTGTGGTGTGTCGAGGATATCAATCTCTCCTCACTGCTGCCACAGCTTGCCAAGTCTAGATCTTCACAATAATTTTGATTTAGTTGAGATCGATGCTTGCCAATATCAGTCAAGAACGTTACTGTGGGCAGATGTTCAAATCTGCAAAGCATAAGCCTCAATTTTGGTCTTCTCAAGATAGAGTATCTGCATTTGTGGGGGTGTGAGGAGCTTAGGAGAATTTAAGGATTATAAAATTGCAGTTCGTTAGAGACGTTGATGTTAGATACTTGTGGGGAGTTGTCAGTGATACAAAGTCTGAAGGATATGGAGATCTTGAGGCGGGTAAACATCACAGCAGCATGTCACATATCAGCATTTCAAGCTCGCCTTCAAACTTTAAATAGAGAGGTAATAATAGTTTTTAGATAATTGAGCATATCATTATGTAATATAAATGTTTGTTGGTTGATTGTACTGTATAATTTGTGGTAGAAATGGCCATCCGAATGTGTTATAAATTCTGCCAATGCCGCCAGATAGTGGTAATACGTGTTTGAAAGCAGGAAAATGGGTATTCATAGGTGTTTTCACTCCATCTTCCCTCATGGGAAGTCAAGTTTCTTTCATGCTTTTATTGTACCATCCAACAGAATATGATTTGGTAGAGATGGGATTATTAGCGATGGGTGAGGAACTATTAGTGCAACATTTGGGAAAGGCAGATGATATTTGTGAGGCTTAGTAATAAATCTGTAAATCTGAATAATTATAATGTAAGGATAGATGACTGGAAAATTAGATTGTAAATATTATAAATTTTATGTATAATATATATAATTAAATTGTTTTGATTGAAGAATATTTATGTTATGTATATAATGTTAGTCACACAAATATGTGAGAATATAGATATGATATTTTTAATTTGGTAATTTTTTAATAGTAGTATGGCTACTTATGTTAGAATAGTTGTGAGAGGTGTGAATTTATTGTTATTAGTAATATTTGTAGAATATCTATACATTAATACAATTAATCTAAACTCATATAATAATATAAGAGCTGCATTTAAACATGGTAAGTAATAACTTCTTCTAATTCATCTTATGATGATCTACATAATTTTATTTAAAATGTCACTCTTAATCTCCTTTTAACAATTATTTAGAAGTCTTATTTATTTATTAATTAATTTGATCATTTTAGATTGCTAAATTTGTGTTTACTCAAAGAGCAAGACATGTGGAAGATAATATATTTTAACATATTCTTTTAGACAAGGAGACATTTTTTTATTTATTAATGTGTCATTTTTTAAAATATTCTTATCTTTACCTTACTATAAATCTTAAAATGAATCTTGTTTTCAAACATCATTGTTGTTGCTACTATAGTAGTAGACTTTGTGTCACAAGGATGATGAGAAATATTTAGAAGTTTTAAAGAAGACTTGTCAAACAATATTACAAGGGAATATATTAGTTGCTTTGCCAATTATTGATGGGGATGAAGGATGAAAGAGGAGAGGTGATTCATTGCCTGAAATGACTATGATAACCACTACTTTAGAAGGAAGGGAGAGCCAAAAAATAAAAAATTGTATTTCAAGTAGTTACTTTTTTAAGTTATTATACTTTATTTAAATCTATTTTGTCTTCAAATTGTGTTCTTTTAATGTTAAAGATTAATAAACTTTTGGTAGCACTATATATATAGGTATGTGTATGTATGTATGTAAATGCAAAAATGTGTGTGTGTATGTATGTATATTTATGTATACTTGTACAAATGTGTGTGTTTGTCTGTGCATGTATGTAAACGAACTTAAATTGATGGTACAATATGATCATTTGTAAACATCATGATGACTTATAATAGAAAAATAAGCCAAAAAATATTTTTTTATTGCTACACAAGAAATGTTTTACTATTTTATATCATATAATATTTTGTACTTAACACACCTCAAGAATTAAGAAAAGCAAAATTGTAATAAATCCCACAAAAGTTTTAAAATATAAAAACCTTCATTATAATATTGATTCAACGTAACTTGTCAATGGGTATGTGCACAAAGATGATGGTCAGAAAAGTGGACACCACCTTAAAAAAACATGAAAAAATAAGCAACACATTTGAAATCACTACATATGCGCTTAGGTTTGTTGCCCCTGAGCCTAAAGCAAAGATACCATGTACGTAGTGCTTTTAGGAAAGTGACCGCGTATGCAGTTTTTTAGTCCTAAGAAATCGTGTACGCGGTACCTGTCAAAAAAAGTTACTTTAAAAATGACTAGGTCTTATTTCCCCATGACCGCAGCCCTTTTTTCTTCATTTTCCCCACGGAACCACGAATGGCCTCCCATATTTCTCCACCAAATGCTATGCATCAAGCTTAGTTTTGCTTAATTTTTGTTTCTCTTTCTCATTTATTCTAACTTTTTTGCATTTTGAATTTAATTTCGTCTATTTTTATTAGGTTTTTTAATTTTTTGTTTCAAAAACCAGATTCTGATAATCCACAACAACAACAAGATGCACCTCCTAAAAACCCCAAACAAAACCTACAAGATACACCTCTAGCTCCTCCTTTTGACCATACACTTGATACACAGGTGATGGGATAGGGTTTGGGATAGACTAGCCTAGTCTATGCTCTTGGATCCTTTCCTTGGATCACTAGGTGTTCTAACCACACCCTAGGGTCTCTAGGAATTCCTCTGCTTGTGGAATTCCCTAACCTTGCCCAATCCACCCACCAACAATTTGATAAACTACTCCTAAGGCCTCACCTACTCATGAGACTCAAAGAACCCTTACTTAGGCTAATAAGGGTTTGGCTTGTTCCACACCTTCCTAGGTCTTAGCAAGGTCAGGACAGGTCTTAGAGATGGTTTTCCATCCATTCATGTTCCCCTAGGAGGTTTCAAGCTTCCTATCCCTTACTGATTTCACAATTTTGACTTTTGCCTACAAAATAGGGCTACAAGGATTGTGACCAATTAGGCCTCCTACCTAGTCCTTTAGGGCTCCCTCTTGCAAATGATGCACTTGCTTGTGAAACTTCCTAAAATACCTACTATTCATTTGGCAAGGGCTCAAGGATTTTCCTGGTTTTAGGCCTCCAAGTGTCCGTACACTGCCCTTGGTGGATTTTAAGGTTTTTAAGGGTTTTTTAAGAGGGTTTTTAGGCCTACCAGGGTCATAGTGTAGGTTTGGTGCTCTTGCCTCCTTGTCTGGATTGGTGGAATCTCCTCCTTCACACCAATGGTGATCCACTCACCCCTCTACAACTCCTCCAAAGGGTTCCTCCTTCTCTGACCTTCCTTGCTCTCCAAGACCTCTGCAACTTAACCCTTCCTAGTTGGGCATTATTCAGTCTCGCCTAGGAGTGGGTCTTTAGATGGCCTCCCTACATCTTCCAGGACCCTGCTTTCTTTGAAGTATAGTATAGATTATGGACTCTCATTCCCCATGGTTTCATGGTGATTCCAAAATGGGGAATGGAGTTATGAACCCATTTTCTCAAAACAGTCCAAAACTAGATAGTGAGAAGGCAATTTACAAAATATTTACAAACACACCTCACTTATAAATCAAAACCTAATCTAAATGCTCAAAAAGGAAGTAATTACACCATACAAGACACACAACACAATTTTGCTCAAAAATTAATCCATTAACAATCTTCTTTTACTCCATTTGTGCCGACTAGCAACAAAATTGCAGTCACAGTCAAGTCGCTTTTCTTGGGTCGTACAACATCTAACATCCAACCCATTATCTTAGGGTTTGTAACTACTTACACTACCCTCTCCTTGGTCTGTGTGCCCATATTAGGGTTGTCCATGCTTAAACTAAAGATTTTGACCACTAGGTGGAAAAGTTGCTTGACAACTATGAAAAGTTGCTTGACAACTATGAAAAGTTGCTTGACAACTATGAAAAGTTGTCATGCAACTTTTGTAACTTTTGAGCAACTTTCTCAATGTTGCTTTTCTTGACTCCTAGACCCAAATTGGGTTAACCTATGGACACCACCATGCTAAGAAGAACCCCTAAACACCTCAAAGGCACACATACCTTCTATTTCCAAAAAACTCAACTTTGACTCATGACCCTAGGACCTCAACTAGGACCCTAACTAGGACCAATGAGCACATGGCTCTTATTGTATGTACAATGGCTTCTTAAAGAAGCATGAACACAATCAAAAGAAAATGGTGGGAGCCCTTTGAAGGGTGCTCCTGCACCATACTCCCCCACTGCAACAAACTAAGGAATTAGGGGAGTGAGAAGAACCGGATCAATGCCAAGCTTCTTGAAATTTCTCTCCTCAATCCAAGTAGCTTCAGACACAGGTTGACCTACCCATTTCACCAAGTGCTCCATGTAGACCTGATGTCTAGTATACTTCTTCACCCTTGACTCCAAAATCTCGTCTGCTATAGGCTGCTTCACTTGAGGTAAGGCATTCACATCCAAGTCTTGTAGTACCTTGGCTTGGTTCTCAATCTACCCTTCTATCTCACCCTTGTACATGATCATATCAGCAACATTGAAGACTGGTGAAATGGCTAAGTTTGAAGGAAGTTCAACCTTATAGGCGTTCTCACCATATTTTGCCAAAATTCTACAAGGTTCTACCCTCTTCATTTGCAATTTAGTAGGCTTGCCACTTTGCATTCTAGCTTTGCTCAAATGGACCATCACATAGTCACCCACCTTGAACTGAACCTCTCTCCTTTTCTCATCCATTTTGGCCTTCAGTTTTTGAGTGGATTCAAGGATGGCTTTCTTAACCTACTCTTGGACTTCCTTGATGGTTTGAGTGAAGTCCTCTGCTTGCCCACTCTTCATCTCCATGGAACCAAGTTCCCTGAGTTCACACACTCCTCTTGGATGTCTACCATAGACAACCTCAAAAGGACTTCTTCTAGTGGTCCTATTTACACTGTCATTATATGCATACTCTGCTTGAGGAATGATTAGATCCTATGTCTGCCCATACTCCTTGGTTAAACACCTCAATAAATTGCCTAACACCTTATTGATGACTTCAGTTTGACCATCAGTTTGTGGATGGTAAGTTGAGCTAAATGATAGGTTAGTTCCAAGTCTCCTCCATAATGTTTGCCAAAAATGGCCCATGAACTTGTTGTCCCTGTCTGAAACAATGCTTAAAGGGAGTCCATGAATCCTCACAATCTCCTTAAAGAAGAGATGTGCAACATAGCTAGCATCATGTGTAGTTCTACATGGAATGAAATGGCTCATCTTGGAAAATCTATCTACTACCACATAGATGCAGTCCATACCTGTCTTTGTCTTGGGAAGTCCTACTACAAAGTTCATACTTACACATTCCCAAGGCCTATTTGGGACCAGCAATGGTTGATAGAGACTAGCATTGCTTGATCCTCCTTTTGCTCTTTGGCACACACCACATTGTTCTATATACCTTTTCACATCTCTTGGCAACTTGGGCCAATAGTAGTACCTCTATACTAAATCCAAGGTTCTGTTGACTCCAAAGTGTCCACTTAAACTACCATTGTGTTTTTCTTGGATGAGGTTCTCCCTCATGGATCCTCTTGGTACACACAACCGATTACCTTTGAACAAGAGACCATTTTGGAGAATGTAATTTGCATACTCACCATGGAAATGGTTATCAAACTCCTTGCAAACCTTGTAAGCTAATGAGAAGTCTTCATCTCCTTCATAGAGGTCCTTGAAACCTTCTATTCCTATGCCCTGTAACTATAACTCTTGAACTGTCAACAACTTCCTGCTTAAAGCATCTACCACCTTATTCAGTTGCCCTTCTAATGCTTGATGGTGAAGGTGAAGGATTGGAGGTATTCCATCCATTTCAAATGTCTATTGCTAAGCTTCTCTTGAGTGTTAATGTAACTCAATGCCTGGTTGTCTGTGAACACCACAAATTCCTTTGGGAGTAGGTAATGCCTCCATTTTTTGAGAGACTGAACTAATGCATACAACTCTAGGTTATAGGCTGAGTACTTCTTCTTTGCTTCATTGAGCTTCTCACTGAAAAATACCACAGGTCTTCCCTCTTAACTCAATACACCCCCTACTGCAATTCCACTTGCATCACACTCCAATGTGAATAGCTTGTCAAAAGTAGGTAGGAGTAGGATAGGTTTTGTGGCTACTTCTTACTTCAATAATTGAAATGCTTTGTCAGCCTGGTCAGTCCATTTAAACTTAGTTTTAAGGCCTCCTTTGATGGTGTCAAGGACTGGTGCACATATGCAACTGAAGTTCCTCACAAACTTTCTATACAATTGGGCTAAACCATGGAAACTCCTAACTTCAATCCTTGTTCTAGGTGCAGGCCAATTCAAGATTGCCTCCACTTTGCTTGGATCCATCTTCAAGGTTCCCTTAGACACCACAAATCCTAAGTAGACCAGCTCTTGCTTCAAGAAATCACACTTCTCTAGGTTGATTGACAACTTCTCTTCATGCAACCTCTCTAAGACTAACCTCAAATGCTCAAGGTGCTCCTCTTTGGTTCTGCTATAGATGAGAATGTCATCTAAGTACACCACCACAAACCTACTTGTGAAGTCCTTTAACACCTCATTCATCAACCTCATGAAGGTGCTTGGGGCATTGGTGAGTCCAATGGCATCACAAGCCATTCATACAATCCCTCTGTGGTCTTGAAAGCGGTCTTCCACTCGTCACCCTCCTTAATTATAATTTGGTGATAACCACTTTTAAGGTCCAACTTAGTAAAATACATAGCACCTCCTAAACAATCCATCAAATCCTCTATTCTAGGAATAGGAAACCTATACCTTATGGTGATCCTATTGATTGCCCTTGAATCAGTGCAAAATCTCCACTTGCCTCCCTTCTTTGATGCTAGCACTACCGGGACTGCACATGGGTTGATGCTCTTCTTGATAAGTCCTTGTTCCATTAACTCCTGCACTTGCCTTGCTACCTCCTTGTTTTGGTCAAGTGTGAGCTTATATGCAGCTTTGTTAGGTAGGGATGCACCAGGAACAAAGTCTATTTGATGGCTTATAGACCTTCTTGGTGGGAGTGTTGCAGGTGCTCCATCACTCACTATGTCCTTATACTCTTGCAACATTTGCTTCACCTCCTTGGGTACCTCTGCCTGCAACTTGTCTTCCTCCTCCTTTGGTTTCACAAAGATAGCACACCTCACTATCTCCTCCTCATGTAGCAAGTGTAAGAACTCTTTACCAGTAGCCAATAAGGCACTAGGTGTTCTTGAGGTTCCCTCTTCACTCTCTGTCAAAGACTGAATCTTAAAGGTTTTGCTATCCTTCTTAAAGGAAATGGATTTCTCCTCTCCATCATAGATCACCTTCCTATCAAATTGCCAGGGTCTACCTAGTAATAGGTGACAGGCATCCATGGGTAACACATCACAAAGGATCGTATCCTTGTATCCTCCAATAGAAAACTCCACCCAAGTCTGTTCATTGACTAGCAAATTCTGCTCCTGATTCAACCAAGTCACCTTATAAGGGTTAGTGTGGGGTATTCTTGTAAGTTTCAACTTCTTGGTTGCCTCCTTTGATATTATGTTATTAGTTGACCCTGAATCAACTATCACCTTGCAAACTTTACCAAGGATCTTGCATCTCACCCTAAACAATGCTCTCCTATGCTTAGGTTCATTCTTAACTGGCTATCTTATCAAGACCCTATTAAACATCAGGTTCTCTCCAATCTCTGATTCAATAGGGTCCACCTCAAGTGTCTTGCTACTTGAAGAGTCTTCATGTGCATAAGCAACCCTCTTTCCACTATTTGATGATGTAGGCTTGTCAAGGCATCTATAGGCCGGGTGTCCCAATTGTCCACAGTCGTAACATTTCATAGTTGCAAAGTAGGAGTTACCCCTGCCGGTACCTATACCCCTACTTGGACCACCTTGTGCACCTCTTCCTCTAGAATGGCCTCCTCTAAGATTGGTTTCACTGCCATGTTCAGTCAACTTGGCTTCTCCTTGGTTCCTTTGCTCATTTGCCTTGCTTTGGCAACCACCTCGGTGATTCATTTGATCTCTACCTCTGCCTCTACCCCTGTTATTAGAGTCTCCTTTCCTTTTGTTCCTCTCCTCCACCTTGGCAGCAAGCTGATGACATTTTTGGATAGTAGTAGGAGTCCATAGGCTTATCTCCTCTTGAATGTTCCACTTTAGGCCGCTTAGATACCTAGCCACCTTGATAGATTCATCTTCTTGGACTTTGGATCTAAGGCAAAGCTTTTGAAATCCTTCAGTGTAGGAGGTCACATCAAGGTCTTTTTTCTTTAATCCCTATCTCTTCTTATGAAGTTGGACTTCATAATCCTCTGGTAAGTAGTTCTCCTTGATCTTACTCACCGTGGCCTTCCAATTAGCAATAGGTAGCTTCCCCATGCTAACTCTCTCTTCTTGCAGATACTTCCACCATGTCAAAGCTGCTCCCCTTAATCTTGATTTGGAAACCTTAACCTTTTGAGCCTCTGTCACTCCCTCACACTCAAAGTGGTTCTCCATACCCTCAATCCATTCCATGACGGTGTCAATGTCCATCCTTCCACTGAAATGTGGCAATCCTTCAAAAGATTTGGTGTTCAACGCCTTAATAGCCTTTACAAAAGGTTATTCATTGAACAAGGGATCTGGTTTAGGTATAATGTCTTCTATGTCAATGGTTTTCTTGCCTTTATCCTTGGTGTCTTCACCCCAAGGTCCTTGTGTCCTCTGATCCACCACTTCTTGCAACATATCCCTTATCTCGCTCATAGCTTCTTCAAGGAGTCTATTCTTCTCCTTCTTCTCTTCTACCTCCCTAGCCAGCTCTGCATTAGTGACCATTCTACTCTCCCCTACTAATTCACCAATATATAGAGACATGCACAGTCCACCAAATCTTTAACTCGCTCTGATACCAATCTGATGGGATGGGGTTTGGGATAGACTAGCCTAGTCTATGCTCTTGGATCCTTTCCTTGGATCACTAGGTGTTCTAACCACACTCGAGGGTCTCTAGAACTTCCTCTGCTTGTGGAATTCCCTGACCTTGCCCAATCCACCCACCAACAATTTGATAAACTACTCCTAAGGCCTCACCTACTCATGAGACTCAAAGAACCCTTACTTAGGCTAATAAGGGTTTGGCTTGTTCCACACCTTCCTAGGTCTTAGCAAGGTTAGGACAGGTCTTAGAGATGGTTTTCCATCCATTCATGTGCCCCCAGGAGGTTTCAAGCTTCCTACCCCTTACCGATTTCACAATTTTGACTTTTGCCTACAAAATAGGGCTACAAGGATTGTGACCAATTAGGCCTCCTACCCGATCCTTTAGGGCTCCCTCTTGCAAATGATGCACTTTCTTGTGAAACTTCCTAAAAGACCTACTATTCATTTTTCAAGGGCTCAAGGATTTTCCTGGTTTTAGGCCTCCAAGTGTCCGTACACTACCCTTGGTGGATTTTAAGGTTTTTAAGGGTTTTTTAAGAGGGTTTTTAGGCCTGCCAGGGTCACAATGTAGGTTTGGTGCTCTTGCCTCCTTTTCTAGATTGGTGGAAGCTCCTCCTTCACACCAATATTTCTCCACTCACCCCTCTACAACTCCTCCAAAGGGTGCCTCCTTCTCTGACCTTGCTCTCAAAGACCTATGCAACTTAACCCTTCCTAGCTGGGCATTATTCAGTCTCGCCTAGGAGTGGGTCTTTAGATGGCCTCCCTACATCTTCTAGGACCCTTCTTTCTTTGAAGTATAGTATAGATTATGGACTCTCATTCCCCATGGTTTCATGGTGATTCCACAATGGGGAATGGAGTTATGAACCCATTTTCTCAAAACAGTCCAAAACTAGATAGTGAGAAGGCAATTTACAAAATATTTACAAACACACATCACTTATAAATCAAAACCTAATCTAAATGCTCAAAAAGGAAGTAATTACACCATACAAGACACACAACACAATTTTGCTCAAAAATTAATCCATTAACAATCTTCTTTTACTCCATTTGTGCCGACTAGCAACAAAATTGCAGTCACAGTCAAGTCGCTTTTCTTGGGTCGTACAACATCTGACATCCAACCCATTATCTTAGGGTTTGTAACTACTTACACTACCCTCTCCTTTGTCTGTGTGCCCATATTAGGGTTGTCCATGCTTAAACTAAAGATTTTGACCACTAGGTGGAAAAGTTGCTTGACAACTATGAAAAGTTGTCATGCAACTTTTGCAACTTTTGAGCAACTTTCTCAATGTTGCTTTTCTTGACTCCTAGACCCACATTGGGCTAACCTATGGACACCACCATGCTAGGAAGGACCCCTAAACACCTCAAAGGCACACATACCTTCTATTTCCAAGAAACTCAACTTTGACTCATGACCCTAGGACCTCAACTAGGACCCTAACTAGGACTAATGAGCACATGGCTCTTATTGTATGTACAATGGCTTCTTAAAGAAGCATGAACACAATCAAAAGAAAATGGTGGGAGCCCTTTGAAGGGTGCTCCTGCACCAACAGGAGAAATTGATTAATCAAATAGGGTAAAACACATCTAAAATAAATAGAGTGGTTAATAAATTGAAAACATCTGAGCTTGAGCATCATAAATCCCTCACCACTAGCCTAGAAACATTAGCTAGTGGTGCCACAGTTGTTTCCACACAAATTACAAAATGGGAAAACTTTAGGGATATGTGTCTTCGATACTATGCTAGTGGATTATCATATGAGTGAAAAACAAAAATATTAGTAAACAACAAATATGTGCCCTTTTTGTTGATCCTAAAACTGGTCAGTCATTACCTCTTAATGCAAAGAGGTTTCCCATGCATTGGTGTACCAATGTGCAGATGAAGAATCTTTTTTGGCAGAGGTGGTGGATGATCTTTGATGATCCACCTTGTAATAATTATGAGGTGCGATTGTATTTTTTGAGAAAATTATACTGTGTTTGTCCTCAATGTGCGGCCAAACTATTTTGACATGTGAGAGTTCCATGGTAGAGGTGGAGGCTCTACCCAAGATAGACCCGGAGCCCATAGGTGATTAGCCCCAAAGAGTCGCCGCCACCTAGCACCCAAACCCAAGGTGCATCAGGCTGTCCCACTAGAGTTGAAAGAGTCGATGGAGCTACAGACTCTTCAGGCGGCCACAACATTGACTAGTGCCATCATTTAGCATGGGACATAGTTAGCACACCCTCTTGTATTGGATGATGAGCCATTAGTTGCTCCAGGTGGTGACATAGAGCTCATTCAACATATGTGTGTCAGTTGCTTGGGGATATGCATAGGGACGGATTATGAGGCCATTGCAAATGGATCCACATCTCATTCGTGCACAATTTGTGGGAGTAGATGTCAGACCCGCACAACTAAGGATGTGGCATTGACAAATGAGTTTATGGACATGTTGTTTGGCCATCAGCCACAGACATTGGTGTGCTGATTTGAATTCATAGCATTTTATTTATCAATCACTTTAAATTTGTAATTATATAAATGAATTTTTATGTATACATCGATTTAAAAATTGATACAAATAATATGTATTTTAGGATGCAACAGTGGTATCCCATACTCCTCCCGCAGTTACTACGGCTACAACTGCGATGCCTAAGGTATGAATTTTGTAACATGTTAAAATAGAATAGTACACTTTGAATTCGAAAAAAATCCAAAAATACTAACTATATTTAGTGTTTGGTCCAATTTTTGGTTTGTAGGTGTTGACAGGGGACCAAATGTCCCAGGTTCATGACATCATGCTCTCAACGATCGATTTTGGCCTACAAGGTTATATGGTATCATATTTTGTACACCCTTTTTATGTTTTTTTTTTATGGAATATGCAAGTCATTTCATTTTAGATTTTTAAAATTATGTTTAATATATTATCTGTACTAATATCTCATGTTAATTTTGTTTTTTTAGGGTACCCCTCCGCATCTAGGCCTCGTTCTAAGCAAAATAATTCCTTGAAGATTCCAAAACATGGGAAGAAGGTAATTGAACACATTTTTAGTTGTAAAATTGTTTGAAAATGTTGAAATTGTCTTATTTGGGATTTGTAGATTGATTAGTGTTTTTTGTCCATTTTACATGTACAGCGACCATTGAGCTATGTAGATTTGTTGAATGCACCTGATTCACCCATGGATCGAGAGAGGGCGGAGGTATGTATCTCTACTTTATTTTCTTGATTTCATGATTATATGCACGTGTACATGTAAACTTGTGATAAATTATAATTTTTTTATTTTTTCATACAGGAAATATCCATTGCTGCTTCATCAATGGCGAGCCCTCCTCCATGCCCTGGAGAAGCATCTTAGGATCCGATACACTTTTGTTTGATATATTACATTAATTATTTTTAACCTACAATAATTATCATTATATTAATTGTATTTAATCTTTGATCATTTTTTGTATAGGTAATAGCGACAGTTTCTCCATCGATGGTGAGCCATCCTCAATCCATTGGAGAAGCAACTCAGGCATCGGTATGTCATTGTTCTCTATATTATATCTTTTAAGTGTTTTTGATGTATTTATGTTAGTACATTGTATTAATTGTACATTTAATCTATAATAGCCCCATTCGCGGTTCAGCCATAACGTGGATCCTTTAAATTTGTCTTCAAGAAAACTCCTAAGACTAAAAAGGAGAGGAGAGTGAATACATTAGATCCGAGATCAGCCGATGAGGTAATCTACATTTCAATTGCGAAGAAATTATAGTTAAATGTATAGTTATGTTGTTAATTGTGAACTATTTTCTATAAAAGAATTCTAGCTTGGCTTTTGAATTATGGTTTTGCAGCCATCTATAGAGCCACGTACTACATCGAAGAGGCTCGGTTTTGATGATCCACCACAAGTTTAGGATCATATAGTGTTAGTTGTGGTCATAGAATGACCAATACATGTAGATATATTCTACATTTTTATTGTATATCGATTTGGACATGACATATGCCACATTTTTGTAATACTTGTATTGACTTGGCAGACATGCCTTTTTTTGATATATATAAATGTTGATATTGGATCCAATAAATGTGTACTGAGTTCATTATTACGTATCTGTTGTATTTCATGGCTGCCCTTTTATAAAGTTCATTGATCATTTGCCTATGTAATCAACAATATGAATATAAACAACAAAAATCTATGATTTAAAACATTGCAATCATGGAATGTGATTTGATAAAATTTCTAAAATATTGAATTAACCCTACAAAACTCCTTGTATTAAATTGATTATTGTGTATTTGTTGTATTTGGTGGCTACCCTTTTATAAATTTAAATGAATATTTGCCTATATAATCACCAATATGAATATAAACAACAAAAATTGACAATTTAAATATAAACAACAATATGTGTGTGGTGCAAGAGCACCCTCATGCTCGCAATGGTCAAATTTTGGTTCTCATGTTTGGGGTCATTTGGATCAAAGATGTAAAAGTTGCTCAATTATTGTCAAAGTTGCTCAATTATCATCAAATTTGTCAAAGTTGTCAAAGTTTAGCTTCATTTGGATAAAAGATATAAAAGTTGCTCACTTGTTGTCAAAGTTGCTTAGTTGTTGTCAAAGTTGCTCAGTTGTTGTCAAAGTTGTCAAAGTTGTCAAAGTTCCAAGATAGCCTAGAATTGATTTTGTTCATTGTCTACACAAACCGGCATCACGAGCATGTCTGGATGGGTAGTTTTATAATAGGAATGCTCTTCTCATGCATCCCAAAATGTCAGAACGTCAAGAGTCATACCCTACTAGCACGATCTCTCAAGTGCCCTAAGTCTAAAAAATTGTCAAATTTTGACAAACTATTTCTTCCAATCCAAGATACATATGATCAATCTGTTTGAATCTGTGGGGTTGTGTGAGGCTCCTCTACAATGACCTATCTTGGTTTTTGACGACTCGGAGCTATTTTCAATTGGTAGCATTTTTTTTCTTGCTGCAAAAATCATCAATTGCATGCAATGCAAAGTTGCAAGATAGGCTAGAATTGATTTCATTCATCATGTGCACAAACTTACATCATGAGCGCATCCAGGTGGGTAGGTTTATGATAGCCATGCTCCTCTCATGCATCCCAAAGCGTCGGAACGTCGAGAGTGATACCCTACCAATGAGATCTCTTCAGTGCCCTGAGTCCAAAAAATTGTCAAACTTTGATGGACTATTTCTTCCAATCCAAGACACATATGATCGATCCATTTGAACCTATGAGGTTTCTTGAGGCTCCTCTACAATGGCTTATCTCGGTTTTTGACAACTCGAAGCCATTTTCAATTGGTAGCATTTTTTCACTTGCAACAAAAATTATTAGTTGCATGCAATGCAAAGTTGCAAGATAGTCCAGAATTGATTTCATTCGTCATGTGCACAAACTGACATCACGAGCGCATCTAGGTGGGTAGGTTTATGCTAGGAATGCCCCTCTTGTGCATCCCAAAGCACCAGAACTTCGAGAGTCATACCCTATCGGCGTGATCTCTTAAGTGCTCTGAGTATAAAAAAATGTCAAACTTTGACGAACTGTTTCTTCCAATTTAGGACACATATGATTGATTCATTTGAACCTATGGGGTCATGCAAGGCTCCTCTACAATGGCCTATCTCAGTTTTTGACGACTCGGAGCCATTTTCAATTGGTAGCATTTTTTCACTTGTTGCAAAAACTGTCAATTGCATGTTGTTGGTGTAAATAATTATTCATCATGGATATTATTACACCTTACTTAAGTTTACTTAGGTACATGCATTTAATAGTAGTTTGGGTATGAGACACTTGGGTGTTTGTGCCACATTGGGATAGTGTGTGTAGGAGAATTTCCACCTTTTATGGTGTTGATCTTATCTTATTGTTACATTCCACCTCATGTGGAATATTTTATTGTTTCTCCTACCTACCCATACCTATTTTTTACCTACCCTTGTTTCTTATTGATCCACATGTAATGTTTGTGTGCTCACATATCCCTAGCCTTTCCTATATAAGAAGGCTCATCTACATTGTTTGTACAAACAATCATTGAACAATCTTGATGATCCAATTGATCAGTATTTTCATCTTGATAGAATACAATTTATTCCTATCGTTTATTTTCTCTCTCTTATTTGTGCTTTCCATTGCCTCTAGATCTTGGCAAAATTTCACATGGTATCAGAGCCATTAGAGTGCCATTGGTTTGCTAATTGAGAGAAATTTGATGTTATTTGGGGTTTGCATTTTGGAGCTTTCTATTGCAGGTTAGTATTGAAGCTTGATGGGTCAAATCTGAGGTCGCCATTGGATTGAGGAGGTCCAAGAAAGTCATTTTTGTCTTTTGTTTCATCCAAATCGAGCTTCGAAGGCCAAATCTAGAGGCATTTGAAGTTTGAAGCTGTGGCGGAAACTTTCCAGAACTTATAATTTTGCAGACAATTTTCAAATAGTGATATCTCACTCATCTGAACACTTGTTTTCGGACAATTTTTTTTGTTTTGGGGTAGAATTTCATGATTTGTACAGTGGTGCAGGATTTTTCTGTTTTTCAGATACAGGTTTTTTTGAAATCATGAAATCCTAATTTTTTCAACTTTGGAGGCTTCGTTCGGGCTCATATGGACTCCTTTTCAAGTGCCTTTTTTTTTAGAGTGCATAATTTTTTGTCTAATTTTATAATCTACCATTAGTTTGTAGTGATTGTGAGTATAAATTGTACTTTCTCTATTTGGTCATTTTTTTGCCTATTTGGTACTTGTATTTTGCTTGGATCTCAGTTTAGATCACTAGCAATATTTGTTGAAGTCTCTTATATCTCATTTTGAGAAGTTGTAATCATTGAAATTAGAAATCCACTTTTCCATTATTTGCAAGTGCCAACATGATCTTTTTATGGGGGGTCAGTTGTTCATTTATATCTCTTAGTGAAATTTCATTCGGAGGCATCTTCATCTGCAGTATTCTACAGGGCTTCTTTATTGGTGGCATCATTTTAATGTTTCCAGATTTGAATATTTTATCATGATGTATGCTCTTGCTTAAGCAATGTTGTACTCCCACTATCATAAAGTTCCACGCCTCTTTGTATATTGTCATTGTTGACTATTTGATGTAATCCTCTTGTACACGTAGATTAGGAATATTTTGTGAGACTTGGTGCATGGCTCTAGTTGAGACTTCGATTGTACACATTTGTGCATGGCTCCCATGAGACTTAGATTGTACCAGTATTTTTGCCATTTACAAGTATCCAGATGATGCTCAAAGCAGGTTGTCTCCATGCCTGATCTTCATTTTGTTGCAGCGAGTGATTCATCGTCATCGACATGGTACCTGGTTTTGTCACACTTTGACATTATTGGTGCATAATTGTCTCTCTTTCTTACTTATGGGGAGGTATTTTGGTCATCATCATTGGACCATCTTTGTAGGAGATTTGACATTGAGGGGGGGCTTCATGGTCTCTTCTACATCATTGAGAGCATTATGTGCTTTCATCATCTCTCTTTTGGGGGAGGGTTTTTTCCCATTGGGTTTTTCTCTCTTTCCCTGCTTTATGGGAGATCAAATTGCATTTGTACATGGGTACCTAACATGGCCTCATAGTCGGGACCCATCTTGCATTGCTTAGTTGCATTGTAGACTTTAGTACATTCCCCTAAGTTGCACTTAAGGGGGGTTGTTGGTGTAAATAACTATTCATCATGGATACTATTACACCTTACTTAAGTTTACTTAGTTACATGCATTTAATAGTAGTTTGGGTATGAGACACTTGGGTGGTTGTGCCACATTGGGATAGTGTGTGTAGGAGAATTTCCACCTTTTATGGTGTTGATCTTATCTTGTTGTTACATTCCACCTCATGTGGCATATTTTATTGTTTCTCCTACCTACCCACACCTATTTCCTACCTACCCTTGTTTCTTATTGAGCCACATGTCATATTTGTGTGCTCACATATCCCTAGCCTTTCCTATATAAGAAGGCTCATCTACATTGTTTGTACAGGAAATTATTAAGCAATCTTAATGATCTAGTTGATTAGTATTTTCATCTTGATAGAATACAATTTATTCCTATCATCTATTTTCTCTCTCTTATTTGTTCTTTCCATTGCCTCTAGATCTTGGCAAAATCTCAAACATGCAATGCAAAGTTGCAAGATAGGCTAGAATTGATTACATTCGTCATGTGCACAAACTGACATCATGAGCACATTTAGGTAGCAGATTTACAATAGCCATGCTCCTCTTGTGCATCCCAAAGCGTTGGAACATCGACAATCATACCTTACTGGCGTGATCTCTCAAGTGCCCTAAGTCCAAATAATTGTAAAACTTTTATGGGTTGTTTCTTCCAATCCAAGACACATATGATCAATCCTTTTGATCCTATGGGGTCGCATGAGGCTCCTCTACAATGGCCTATCTCAGTTTTTGATGACTCGGAGCCATTTTCAATTGGTAGCAATTTTCCGTTTGTTGCAAAAACTGTCAATTGCATGCAATGCAAAGTTGCAAGATAGGATAGAATTTATTATGTTCATCGTGTGCACAAACTGATATCATGAGAATGTATGAGTGGTTAGGTTTATGCTAGGAATTCTCCTCTCATGCATCCCAAAGCATCCGAACGTCGAGAGTCATACCCTACCAGCACGATCTCTCAAGTGCCCTGAGTCCAGAAAATTGTCAAACTTTGATGAACTATTTCTTCCAATCCAGGACACATATGATCAATCTGTTTGAACCTGTGGGGTTGTGTGAGGATCCTCTATAATGGCCTATCTTGGTTTCTGACAACTGGGAGCCATTTTCAATTGGTAGCCTTTTTTCGCCTACTACAAAAACCGTCAGTTGCATGCAATGCAAAGTTGCAAGATAAGCTAGAATTGATTCCATTCATCCTGTGCACAAATCGATGTCACAAACGCATCCAGGTGGGTAATTTTACGTTAGGCATACTCCTCTCATGCATCCCAAAGCATTGGAACTTTGAGAGCCATACCCTACCAGCGCGATGTAGAAGTTGCTTGACAACTTTTTTGACAATAATGACAATTTTTGCTCAAATTGTAACTAGACTCAATCTATGACTCCTATGACCTGATAATGACTCAAATAATTCTCCATGGTTATACAAGAATCAAGAATGCTTATTATTGACCTTATCAATAATAGTCATGATTGACCTTATCACATCACATAAACTCAAAACATAGTCACAAAACATAGACACAAAAAATAGTCACAAAACATTGTCACATATTATTCAAAAATTTGACTCTAAATATGGTCAAATCAGCTCTTGGCTATTTGAATATACAAAAAAATTTCTTACAAATCATCTCATGGGTTTTTATATAAAATTTGGCATTACAATATGTGTGATTCAACTCATCACCATTTTAATATACAAAATTTGGCATCTAAATATGTACAAATCAACTCATTGCCATTTAAATATACAAAAGTATGCCCCTAAAAATGTACAAATCAGCTCATGGGAATTTATATATACAAAAAATGAATATAGAACAATTCATCAACGATATATACAAAATTCTCAAAATCATTCTACTCTGAACTGTAGAATCAATCAAGTGAGCTTTCAGGATCGGCTCTAACCCGTATTGTGTCAAGTATTGCCTCGTGGTTGGATTCACAAACTTTCCATAAAATCTTATTATGAGGTCTACCATGATACTTCATCAAATGAATATTTGTTGCAACAACAAGATTAGAGAAATGAAGAATATGTTTGTGTGTTTCAAAGTCCTCGAACAACCAAACATTAGAATTCTTGATAGGGTATCTCCTAAGTCATGTTCTTGTCATGAAAATAGACCCTATTGGGTACTCAATACCCTCTTCGTCAATGATTGTGGTTGTCAATTTTCTTTTAGGCTCAACACAATGACACAAATAGTAATATGTTCCTTCTTCATTGTTCTCTTCTGCAACAACTGCATGCACGTGATCTACATTTTATAAAGTGATAATTAATACCAAAAATAAAGTGTGATGTACAACAAAATGAACCAAAAATAATACTTGCAAAAAAAATAACTCAAAAAATCACTTGAATCCACTAGATCGAATACATGGTCAAAATCTATTGATGTCTCCAACTAGCTCAATTGTAGTGCTTTGGGAATTTGATATGTATCAATGGGAACCAACGGTCTACAAGACCATTTGTCAACCCACTCTTGTGATTCACATTCTTCCCACAAACAATACATGCATGAAGAGAAAAACAATACCATCTATCTCGTATAAATTACTAGTGAACTTGCATTTGAACTCATAAATGAGTACATGTCACTCGATCATGCAAATGTTCAACAATCTAGATAGTTTTCAATGTTAGATTCAATGATCAACCAAAAATATCTATGAACCATTGACGTATGTGGATTACTTGGGCCCATCCTAGAGTTACACCATCGCACAATTGTTTCTACATCTATCAACTCAGCACCACCTTTGTGCTTCAATTCTTCTCTAGTTAGGGTTCTTTTTACACATGCTCATGCACTATCTTGCTCTCCCTTACCATGTCCAGCCTCAGTGAAATTACAAAAAAATTGTACACCGCTTGTCATATGCATCCTTGTCAACCAATAAAACATCCTTGCATTCTTGAATTGTGCGGTACATCTATTTGACCATATTAAGTGTCGATTGTATTGTATGTTTCTTTCCTTTAAATTATCATAGAAAACTTTAAAGCATCCTTGTACAAACTCTGATGAATGAATACGGTCATCACTTATGTAGAAGTGATACTCTCTTACAACCTTTCTATCCTCCTTTGTGTTATCATCTGCATACATGAATGTTATGTGTGCAAAAATAGAAACTTGTGTAGAATGATAATACATAGATTGCACTTGATTTTGAGGTTGTAGTGTATAATTTTCAGCAAAATCAATGATAGAGGCAATGGTGCTAAGAGGAAATGTGTCCTTACACAACTTGAATTGCTCTCTAACCATCAAGCTCTATGTGTATGCATTATGTACTCATAAACTAGTTTCTCATGAAACATTTTCATAAATTCAACTACACATATATCATTTTTCACTAACTCACATCTCTTCAAATCTTTTCCATATTTAACTCCATATGTGAATGTCTTGTATTTTCATGTGCTCTCTCCAAATGTACACATCTTGGTAAATGTTGCAAACCACGACATAGAGCACAAGAACCTTCCAAACAAGGCATCCTATAATAAATGCAACCATCATGTCTATTACATAGCACACTTGAGATAAATTCCCTTATCGACTTAGGAGGTGTTTGTATATTGCATACCTGCAAAACATCGTCAATGTGCAAAGTAGAACAAATATGATGAAAAATATCAGAGTGCATAAAAAATTCAATATACAACCTACAACAACACGTGGTGCGTACATGATTAATCTTAAAATAAAAAGGTTTTGCCATTTCAAAAATTCTTTAAGAAATTATTATTTGAGGAAACTTTTCAAGGGATCTTTCATAAAATTTTGTTTGTGTCATATCCAAAAAGTGTATGGCATGTGGCTCACAATTTGTACACCCGATTCGCTTTCTAACAACATCTCTTTGGTTGGGCGAGACTCTTGTGTTGTCATGCCAAAATGTTTCAATTAATGTTCTTAGTGCATCAACAACAACCTTGTCTTTGCATGGTAGTCTACCCAAGAATTCCCAAAGAGAATTATTGTTACGTTCCTCTATTTTTTCCCGCCTTTGTAATGCTTTAATTAATGTTGTTCTACTAATGTTTAATGACTTACTTGTTTTGCTTATCAAACGATCTTTTTTTATTTTCTTGTTCATTATGGTTGATGTAATGACATGTCGAGTAACATTAGAATCTTTAGTACGTGATTTTGTACCAATATCTTGATATGCATCAAATAGATTTCTCACAATAGTTCTTTTTTTGTTACTTTTGGATGATCTTAGGCCTTGAATTTTCATTGTCTCACTAAAATTCAAATTTTTAATTATTTGAACAATTAATTGACATCTTGCAGTTTGATTTAAGTTTTCAAAATAGTTTTGCCATATTCTTTTAACCATTCTCCTACAAGTGTGTTCATTCATTTTATCGGGCATTGTTTTCATTATATTATCATCAATGTCAATTAGATACTTTGGTTTCCTACGAATGATTCTAGGAGGTGTTAACATCGGTGCATTGTGTGCATTGTGTACATTCAATTCATCAAATAGAGCAGGTGTATGTTCATCATTTAATTGATTATTCAATGGGGTCTCTTCTTCAAATGCATTAGGTGCATTATGTTCATTTGGTAAATCGAATTGAGATGTTGAGGATGACATACCTTATTGTCCCATTGTTCTTATGTCACGTAATTTCTTTATATGTTGCCTTTGTCTTTCCTTTTCAGCATCTCGTTGTTCCATTGTTCCTCACTTGTTCTTTCCCATGGTTGATATCAGTTATCTTAAATAGAATCATATTACATATATATGTAAACAAAAGTTCATAAACAATCAAATAACCATAAATATGCATCTTATCATTATTTTTTTGAATCAAAACTATTAAACAATCACAATAATATTGACAAAACTAATAAGAACAACAATTCAATCATTTAAAATCATGCAAAAACAAAAAAAATTCACTTACTTCTATGTACAAAACAGTGACAAAAGTGCAGACACGACTGCAATGGGGCCTTCAACGACCTCAAAAACTTCTTTTGAGGCCATTGAGACTCTTGGGCAACTAAAACTATGTCTAAATACCGTGTACATTGTCTATTAATAACCACGTACATGGTCTATTAATAACTGCGTACACGTTGTTAGTCCCTAAAATGTTTGCAAGCCCAACAATATTTTTTGGCACCCTATATGCGCTCCTAGGCCTTAAAAATGTTGTCGTAGGGCAGCAAACTAATAGGCTCAATACCTTGTACATGCTATTTGTAATAAAGAAAATGTGAAGGAAAAGGGAGAGAGAGAGAGAGAGAGAGAGAGAGAGAGAGAGAGAGATGATTTCTCAAAGCCCACTACAAGAGGAGTGGTGGATGGATGATGCACAATGGGTTTTGTACACTGAGTCAAATGCTAAGTCTATCAAGGAAAGCATAGGGCCTCTCAAGCTCAAACTGTGGACCTTGGGATTATTAGGTCTATTGTTCATCCAAATGGTGACCACTACATGGAAAACCTAATTGCAATACAACAATATAAAGTAAGGGAGATAAATGGGGTAGGGAGAGAGAAAGAGTGGGGAGGGAGAAGAGAGAGAGGGGGATTGGGTATGGAGGAAAAGAGAAGGGGAGAGAGAGAGAGAGAGAGAGAGAGAGATCAATTATATTATATCCTATCAAATTAATCTTACTACATAAGCTAATAAGATAGTTGAATGCAATGGAATTGATTTCCTTGGTATGGCTATAAATTGCTACCCAGACCATGAGTTTGGAAACCACTTCGTATTATAAGAATTTCAAGGGAGCAAATTAGGAAAGAAAAATGTGCATTACCAAAGATTTCCCAAAGCCCACCATAGGAGGAGTGTGGTGGAGGGATGATACACAATGAGTTTTGTACACTGAGTCAAATGCTAAGTCTATCAAGGAAAGCATATCCTCTCAGGCTCAAACTATGGACCTTGGGATTATTAGGTCTACTTTTCATCCAAATGGTGACCACTACATGGCAGACCTAATTGCAATACAACAATATAAAGTAAGGGAGATAAAGGGGGTAGGGAGAGAAAAATAGTGGGGAGGGAGAGAAGAAGAGAGGGATGGGGTATGGAGAGAGAGAGAGAGAGAGAGAGAGAGAGAGAGAGAAATCTTATTGCATAAGATAATAAGATAGTTAAATGCAATGGAACTGATTTCCTTGGTATGGCTATAAATTACTACCCAGACCATGAGTTTGGAAACCACTTTGTATTCTAAGAGTTGCAAGGGAGAAAATTAGGAAGAAAAAATGTGCATTACCAAATATTTCCCAAAGCCCACCACAAGAGGAGTGTGGTGGAGGGATGATGCATAATGGGTTTTGTACACTGAATCAAATGCTAAGTCTATCAAGGAAAGCATAGCCTCTCGAGCTCAAACTGTGGACCTTGGGATTATTAGGTCTATTGTTCATCCAAATGGTGACCACTACATGGAAGACCTAATTGAAATACAACAATATAAAGTAAGGGAGATAAAGGGGGTAGGGAGAGAGAGAAAGAGTGGGGAGGGAGAGAAGAAGAGAGAGATGGATGGGGTATGGAGGAAGGGAGAAGGGGAGAGAGGGAAAGAGAGGGAGAGAGAGAGAGAGAGAGAGAGAGAGAGAGAGAGAGAGAGAGAGAGAGAGAGAGAGAGAGAGAGAATACACATACATACTGTAGTACCCCTACCCTAGATAGCTTTGTAAAATCAGTTTGACCTTGGTTGATTTTTTATGTGGCAATCTTGAATGGTTGAATTACTATGAGGTAATGTTGTAGTCAGATATTATGATTATTGTGTGTATCTGTTAATGTGCTTTCGCATCGATTCTTATGTAAGTTTAAATTGTCCTCCTGATTCTTGTTATTAATCTCGAGCTAACATCTTCATTATATATATATATGCTTGTGTGACTCTTGGTTGCAGGAGATTGCAGAAACAGTGCCACTTAGGTGTGAGGTTCGTCTTCACCTGGATTTGTAGGGTTCAGTATTACCTCTTTCATCCTTAAAATTTGGGTTAGGTGGTCGTAAAAACCTCAATTTACCCTAGTCATACTCAAGTGAGCATCACCTGTGATCCGTCAGTTTCCTTTTCATTTGGGTTTGCAGGTCGGGTAATCGGTTGGCTTACTTGGTTTGTGTGCTTGGCATGTGGTAAATAGAGTATTTAACCCTAAGTATTTATTTTGATTTAATGTGTTTATTTACGCATTAGTAATTGAGGAATTAAAATAAATAGGCTTCTTTTATGTGATTAATCATTAATTAAAAAGATCGCCCTATTTATGTTTGTAGTGAGTTTAATTTAATGGTTAATTTTAAATAACAAATTTATTCAGTTTATGCATTTTAAAAAGGAAAGATTTAAATTTATTCGAAATAGAAATAATTTAATCTCTTTTGCTTTTTGGAATAGAAAGATTAATTTTAATTATTTAAGAAAATCAATTTTGATTAGAAAAGTGAGTTTTATTCATATTTATTTTATATAGTGTGTAAGATTGATTTTGAGAATTTAATTTAATTAAAAATATTTTACCCTCATTAATATTGTGAAATGCAACTATTAGCTTTATTAATTAAAAATTAAATGAGGGAGAAAAGCATTTCTTTTAATTAACTAAATTTATAATCTCAATGCATAAACAATTCAACTATGAGATAATTCCATAAACTTAATTAATTAATTAATTAAATTAAGTTGCAAGCTGCATGATATTAGAAATATATTTTTATTTAAATTTTAGTGGAAAAATAAATTAGATTAATTATATTTATTGTTTCTAGAATTTTAAATAAATAAATAAAAGAATAAATTTTTAAAAAATGAATAAAAGAATTAATTGGAATTAAAGTATTGTTTTAATTGTTTATTTAGAAAATTAATTAATTTGCATGAGAAAAGAAAAGAAAGAATAATGATTTTTAATTATTGCATGTTAGCTTATCTTTTGTTATAAAATTAGAAAATAAAATAAAATTACTTTTATTCTAAATTTAGGTTTTTTGAGAAAAAGATATTGAACCTAGAATTTTAGTTTAAATAGGGAATAGGTCTTTATTTTAGATACACAGGACACAGATCAGGAATTTAGGTGAAGAAATTTATTGGAAGCTTATTGAAAAGATTAGGGCTCTTCTACAAATTTCTTCGAGGAAAGCTATACCAAGTTGGGTGGCTTCTTTGATTTGTTGGTTTTTAAGAAAATAATTCTATTTTTCTCTAAATGGTGTGTGTGTAAATTATTTGTTAGATCCAAAACCCTCTTCTGGTTAATTCAGGTTTTGATTTAAAATTCTTGCCTGATGTTAATTTTCTAGTTAATGGGACTAATTTAATTTTGAGAAGATTAGGGAAATTATTATGAAAAAAATTATTCTCTCTTGTTGATTTGTTCTGATAGTCCTTTAAATAAATCTTTGTGAAATTAGTTGATTTCTTTAGAAATAAATTTAATTGTGAATTAAATTTATTGATTTATCTAGTTTAAAGAAAAAGTAATTGAAATAAAATTATGTGAATGAATTTTATTGAGTTGGGAATTTTATTTCTATGTAAATTCTATCAAAGGGGTTTTAATGAATTTGGAAATTATTTACATGTTTTAAAAATAATAATAATAATAATTAAAAAATAAAATAATTAAAATAAATAAAATAAATAATATTAATAAAAAAAAAATATTATAACATATTAAATTTAAAGTGGGTTTTAAAATGTTTAATTGTTTTATTAAATATTAATTATTATATTTGATTATTATATGTTAATTATTAATTATTAATTAATATATATTTTAAATATATGTTAATCATGATAATTTATATATTAATATATATATTTATTAATTAATGCTTAATTCGTTAATATTGTGTATTATTAAATTATTAATTGTTTATATTTTTGGGGATAAATAAATATATAATAATTAATATTTAATTTTGATATCTATTTTATTGAGGAAGTATCTTTTTTGGAAAAAGATAAAATATTATTTTATTTGGAAAATTGTTGAAATGAAATATATTTATTAAATTGATAATTTTTAAATAATATTTTATTCAGGAATATATTATACGATATGCTATTGGAGTTATTGGAAATTTAATAATGTATCATTTGGAAAATTGGTAAGTTAATGAGATTTTCATTTAGTAAAATAAATGGTTAGTTTATATTTTTCCTTTGTATTGAGACATAGACAAATGGACTATTGCAATTGTGGTATTGTATTCTCCTCGTTATGGTGATTTTTCTGTTAATGTATTTTGAAAACTTAGATCATTTAGAAAACTTGATCGACTTTTATTGTTTAAACCAATAGGAAAGAAGATTGTCCTTTTTTGGTTATTGCTTATGCAAGTTTAATTTTTGTATTTGTTTTTGTTTAAAGTAATGGCAAGGCCTTGATATGTTTGTTTGGACCCTGTCATTTGGTTGATTTGGGGTACCTGTTTATGTCTTCGGTTCCTAGTTTGGTTGTTGCCTTCTGATGGTGTTTTAACTAGTCTTGTCCTTTATGCTGGTATCAAGTGGTGATTTGTGGTTGGCCATAGCGGGTCAGGTCTCTAGTTAGAGTATTGTCAGGCAATGGACCTTGTATTAGCTTTTGATATGTTCAATTGGATCTGTTTCTTTGTAGGGATCATTTATGTAACTATTGACTGATGTGGTCAGTTGTTTGTTGGTATGATTCGCCTTGATGGCAGGAATGTAAATGATATGAAACTTATGTACCCTTAACTTATTTAATTATCAGAGGGGTCTTGCAGTTGAGCAGACCCGGAGATGTAGCCCTCTAGGGGTGAACTCCGAGATCATTTTGGTGTTATGTGTTGCTTTTGTTTTTATGTTTCATGTTTTAGTGTTAGCATGTATGGATGGCATTTTGATAGAATGTGTAAGTGGATTAGATGAAATTAATTGTAATGCATGTTTTCAGTCGTCTCTTTATGCAATAATGTGGTTCATGAAAGAGTGTAGTTGATTTGCAGAATGTATTCTATAATTGTTAAGGAAATTAAGTATGCATGGAAAGATCTCGTTAGTTTATGATGAAATTCAAGTGTGTTATTAAATTGGATGCATGACTAAAATTTTAATGAAAAGTATGGACGAAGTGTATGAATAAACCTTAATGGATGAACTTTATCTTGTGATCTATATTTTGTCTTCCTGAAAGAAATTATCCTTGTTTAAGAATTTTCTCATTATTAAGACAATCAGCTTATTGGATTAATTAGCGTAAGTTAAGTTAAATGTGAAATTTAGTAATCGCATTGGGAAACTCTTTAGGTGATAGTTGATGTCTTCCGTTGTGTAATCTATACTTTGATATCTTATTGTATCTTTATGTTGTGTCTTATTTTTAAAAAAAAAATTGTTGCACTCCATTTGTGTGTTTTAGCTTTATCCTTTTGGGGTTTCCTGGCGGGGCATTACACATACACACATGTGTGTATATATATACTTAATATAAAATATATTATATATTATTATATAAATATATATATATATATATATTATATATTATATGTATATACACATATTATATATACAATATCATGTTATACATGTTATACGCACTCCCAAATTTTAAACAAAAGTAGCGCATATGCGTTGTTTTACATTTTTTACCGCATACGTGTTGTTTATAGTAAAGACAATGCATACACGCTTCTTATACCATAGGTATCCTATACATGCTTTTGACTATTTAGGCTTGAAAATAGGCCTGGATGACAAAGGTACAGGTTGAAAGTTTGATATCCCTCCTTTTTGACGTGTTTTATTTTATCAACTTGGTTTCTCGACTTTCTCATCATCATGTTTACACTTCATCAAGTGGGTATTTCTAAAATTGCCACCATATTTTCACCCATCTTCTGAGATTTCTAACCATATAATTTTTAAAAAATTTAAACAACAATAACATATTATTATTGAATTTCTTTTCCCAATGTCTCCATAGTTCTCACATACATATGTGTACCATTTTTTTAATAACTTTTTATCTACTTATCTAAATTTAAAAAACTTTATATATTATTGTAGTGCACTTGATTCTTTATAAAAAAAAATTAAAAAATTATATTTTTGATTTTTTTAGTGCAAGTTATGCTTCACGCATGAACAAGTACCTAATTTTCAAGATGTGCTTGATTGGAAAAAACATTGAAAAAAAATACTCAACAAAAAAATACGCAACTTCTATTGCTCACTCTTAACTATCTTTCTGCCTAAGTATTTGTCAAAATAGTAAATCTAACTATGACTTTTTTGATGCGCACGTCAAACACTATGTTATATTTTTCAGAAAAAATCAAGGTCTATTTTTCATGCATGAAGGATTTGACCCCCTTAATCTTATCCAATTTTGAAAAAGTTTAGTAGTTTGGAAACTAGATTCAGAGTACTACAATATTTGTTCTTTGATTATCTTCATATCTTGAGTGGATGACGTTCAAATTTTGCCTCCAAGTTCAGGTTCACCTGATTTCAGAAAAAAAGTGTCCACTTATACCCCCCTTTTTTACCACCATCTTTGTGCACTTACCCCAATAATGGTAATGATTTTAATAAATATTATATAAGGAGAAGCCATTACTTTCTTTCTAATTGATTTGCATTGTGTATAGATGTAGGTTATTTTCCATTGAAAATAAAATAAAGCTATATTTAATTATATTTGTTAGAAGTATATGTTTGGTTGTCATTGATGTCAAAGCCCGTGATCCAGATTGGTTTGGATATAGTGCAAAAAGTGAAGGTGTTGCAAAGTAATGATATGTATGTATGAAAGTGTTGTTGAATAGTGGAAGATAGGTATGTATATATGAAGATGAATAACTTTGTTGTTATGTTAGGAAGCTTGTGTTACAGTTGTTGCAGATGTGTTTTTTGAAAGGATGTTACTTCAAAAAAGTGTGTTACCAGTATGTGGATATGTTTTTATGCTGAGTAAGTTTTGAATTCAGTTGTGGCAATTGATTTGGTCTTCTAGAAGTGTATTCAGTGATGATGGTGTTCAACAAAATTTGTAGTGCTCCACATTCCTCTACATTTTGGTTTCTAATGATGATATTTTGGCAATATTATGTTCATGACCTTAATTTATTTATGTCAAGTTGGATCGTGCTTTTGTGCTTTAGAAATGTTCTTGTGGAAGTTCGAGGATATGATCATTCCGAGTCTAGCCGACCTTGAATGTTTTTTTTGTTTTTGTTTTTGTTCCAATAAATGTAACATGTGATCTGATCATTGGAATATTCTTGAAAAAAATCATGTAGAAGATTGATGGAGTACAACCAGATTGTAATAGAGTTGTAGAGATTCTTGATCGGATCTACTGCAAGCAGTTGTTTCGATATCCAATCCTATCAGGAACTGAACCTATGCATATTTAGATGCAATTTTCTTAGTTCTTTTTTGCCTCTATCTCTTGGTAGTGAGCTTTCCATCAGTAATTCGTTGTAATCTGGGCAGTGAGCCCTCCAGTAGTGAGCCTTGTAATCTCATATAACTAGTTATATTATCTCTAGAATTAACCCTTTCTGTGGTTTTTCCCTTTTGGTTTTTCCACATATAAAAATATGGTTTCTCTCTTATGGTTGTGTATCTCTTATATTTCAATTATGTTGCATGCATTTCTTTTGAGTTGAGGTTAATCGATAATAAGCTAAGTTTCAAATTTTCAATTTTAATTTTAAAAGGGAATACTCATTCAACCCCCCTCTCAGTATTCTGAACTATTCAACAATGTTGACAAAAATTATAACAATTATTAGTTAATATTTAAGTATAATAAAAAAAATATTAAATATTAAAAAATAAAATAGTTATGAAATGAAAAAATAAATAGAAAATTTAGTTATTTTCCTTCAACCAGTCAATAGATCACAATAAAAAGAAGCTAGTAATAGCTTAGTGTGATGGCTAATTTGTGGCATTGTGATTATTGCCACCACACTCCAAACCCCTATTGGATTGTTATTACTAAGTGTTTATGATGAGGATGAAGTCCCCTGATGTGGTGGTTCATATTCCTAATTGATTGCCTGATAGTCTTTATAGATAATTCATTTATAGTACTTAACATTGTCAGATCAGTGGCCAACAAACAAGATACAATTAAATTGTTCTCCTTTGCACTTCATGTATTGCAAGACCTAAGTGGGTGTCCCTTTCCAAATATCAATGTATTTATCCTCTTGCATAGTATGATATTGCAATAGGAGAGATGTTCTCAAAAAAATTACAAGAAAAGATAAGATATACTCAAAATTGGCTAGTTTCTTGGAGACTTACTCATGACTAGCTTTGAGAACATATATATAAATTAAAATAACATAAAAATTGAAATAAAATTTGTGGCCATGTAAGTACAGTTTCCACATTACCTAAGAGAAAAATTATGTAAACAAGTATTTTGAATCCACATGAAACATAATAGACAACATATGTTATCAAAGATGACACAAGTTTTGAGTTAGGATCAAGGGTATGTTTAGGGTTATGATTACGGATAGGGTTAAGGTTAGGTTAAAGAAAGAATTAGGGTTAAGGTTAGTGTTAGAGTTAATATTAAGATTAGGGTTAGCGATAAGCTAAGAGGTAGAATTTGGGTTAGGGGTAGAGTTAGAATTTGAGATAGAAATAGGGTAAGGGTTAGAGATATAATTAGGGTTTTATTTAGCTTTATTGAGGAACCCTCACCTATATTTGAACCCTAACTTTTTGGGAACCTAACTGAACACTTACAATTCCTAATTCTATGCCTAATTCTAATTAATCTATAATCCTAATTAAATCCTCATTCTAATAATAACTCTAATTAAAATCTAACCCTAAACTTTTAACCAAATAGTAACCCTATCTATTTTAACCTTTATTAAACTCTAAAAGATAATTAGATGCTAACCTTTATATTAATTCTTACCCTAATTGAATCCTAACCCTAATTAAACCCTAATCTTAATCATAATTAACTATAAACTTAATCCAAATTGAACCTTTATTAGATCCTAACCATAACCGTAATTAAACTCTAACTATTAAGAGGTATAATTTGGATCCAAGATAGGGTTATGGTTTGAGATAGAAATAGGGTTAGGGTTTGGTTTAGCTTTATCAAAGAACCCTAACCTAAATTTGAACCCTATTTTTTTGGAACCTAACTAAAAATCTATCTTAATCTTAACTCTAGACCTAATTCTCATCAAGCCCTAACCCTAATTAAATCATCATTTTAATCATAACTCTAATTAAAATCTAACATAAACTTAATTAAACAATACACTATCTAATTTAAATTTAATTAAACTCTAAAAATAATTAAATTGTAACCCCAATATTAACTCTTACCCTAATTTACTCCTAATAGGGTATTATATCATTGTGGGTAGGTTCGCACCATGGTTTTTCCCTTAATCGGGTTTTCCAAGCCAAAATTATTGGTGTTATGTGTGCTATTGATGTGTTGTTGTTTAATGCTTTAGCTATTCATTATCAGATCTAAATTGTGCTTTAAGTTGCAGTAGTTTTTGGTGAAAATGGATTCACACCCCCCCCCACCACCTCTCAGTTTGATGCGTTGTTGTCAACAAAAGGTGTGTTGGATTGCTCCCCAAGATGGTTGGTAGAAGGTAAATTTTGATGGGGCCTCAAAGGGCAACCAAGGAGTGTCTAGTGCATGGTTTGTTATTAGCAATTGGAAAGGTAATATTATTGCAATGGGGGCAAAGAAACTACCCATAGGAATGAACAATGTTGCAAAAGCACAAGCCGCATTTTGCATTGTGCGATTGAGGCAAAAAAATGGGAGTTCAAAAGCTACATTTAGAGGGAGATCCTCTAATAATTGTAAATGCAATTTTGAAGGGGGAAGCACGCGAATGGAATCTCAATAAATACATTGATGCCATCACAAATATTTTGAATTCTTTTAATGATTTTTATGTCACGCATGCACGATGTGAAGGGAACGAGGTAGCCGATTCCCTTTCAAATTGGGTGTTGTCCTTTCATGATGAGGAAGTTGTATGTTTCAAAGATTTCAGAAATCTTTTTATTGATGAAGCGGATATAGGGGAGCATGTCGTCATTTGAGTTGGAAATGATTTCTTGGAAAGGTTGAGTGTGATGGGACAAGGTTTCTAATTTTAGAATTTAAAGGTGGCAGTAGTTGAGTTGGGTATTATTTTGAAGTGTTGGGTGATTAGGTGTATGAGCCAACGAAACCACATTTACATTGTATACCCCCAAGCAATAGTTGGCCTTTTGCGAGGGATATCTCTACTAAAAGGCTAAAGTTCATTTTCAAATTTGGAGATGGGATCTTTATCCAAATTCTAGAAATGCTTTTGGGTGATTGTTTCCTATGAACAATGCATAGATATAGGACAAATGTGGACATAGTCACAATGGTAATGGACTGGGGTTTAGAATTGGATGAGAAGGAGGATGTTGTTGAGTGGGTCTTGAAGGAATGTGTGGAGTTTGATTGGATTTGTGGGTTGAAATCAATTTTGGAGTGGGCAATACCTAGTGCCAGGTTTAATGTGGGTGAAGGTCTGAAAATAAGGAAGAATTCAAGGTTCATGAGCTGGTTCCTTTTATGTGGTGACCTTTTGGTGTGAACAAGGAGGAGCGAAGGGTGGAAACAACAATAGGGTGGGATGCGTTGAAGATTTTCTTGCAAGAAAAAGAAGTGGAGAGGAAGGATAAGGAGAAGAATTTGAAATTAGAGGAGGCAAAGTGAGTGATGAAGGGAAAGAGGAAGGTGATGTTGGATGGTTGAATGGACCAGAATACTGAGAGGGGAGGGTAAACCAATATTCCCATAGCAATAAAAATATTCCACTGATTCAACCTTAGCAATTAATCTCGTCAACATGAAACAACAAATGCATAATAAATAGAAAGCGTAATCACAAGATAGACACCATATTTTTATACGTGGAAAACCCAAATGGGAAAAACCACAGAGAGGGTTAACTCTCAAGATAATATAATTAGTTATATGGTGTTTACAAAAGGGTGGCGAGCATTGTCACATAGCTCACTACCAGTTTACAATACGACTCACTGTCAAAATACAATAAGGCTCACTATTGGAATTCTCACTACAATAGAATTAAATGAACTAAATCAAATTGCATCTCCAAATGCATGGGGTCAGATCCAAGATAAGCTTAGATGTCAAAACAACAACTTATAGCAAATCCAATAAGGGATCTCTCTAACCTGTCCACAACTACCTGCAGCAGATCCAGTAAGGGATTACTGCAACTCTCTCTTCAACTTGTCAGTTCAACTGCTTGCAGCATATCTGGTAAAGGGATTACTGCAACTCTGTCTCCCACCTTCCACACCTACACACACCTTTTCTCTTACAAACTTCTTCTATTGCTCGCATACACTTTGATCTATCTCTCTCTCACCTTACTTGCACACCTTCACATACCACTACTCTATCACTCACACGCTCTTGTTCACATGTCACTCTCACTGAATTACCTTGCCATACATTCACATACATACATACATATATATGTATACACAAACACACACACACACACACACACACACACACACGTGTGTGTGTGTGTGTGTAGTGAAATTAGCTTCTAGATTCAGTTGTGTATAACCTTTTTTATTCCTTTGGCTCTCATTATCCTCATGATGGATCACGGAGTGTGGTCCGAAATGTTGATACAAAAAGCTTATACACAACTAAATCCATAAACTAATTTCACTCTATTCTATGGATTGTGGAAATTTCTTAGCATTGATTACATATATATACAAATACTTAATTTCTTGAATCAACACATTACACAAATATGCCTTGACCAAAACAAGGGTAACCAAGTCGACTTGTATTGATCTTCTACATACTTCCTTCTTGAATACCGGAATACACGCTTCAATTACCGAAACACAACAAGGGTATGTTGAACCCATAAACATGAACCCATAGGTAAAAATCCCAAGCACAATCTTCAAGATATGAATTCCACATATTCTGGAGCATAGGATTCATAGAACATATTGCAATACCAAAGTTCGGATAGAAATTCAACTATCACAACTAATACCAACACTTGATACAAACCATGACTAGCAAAAGCAACAGAATTTGGACCAAAGGATCTTCCAGAAAATACTCATGCAATACATACATACCTCACTGCCCAATATCACATGCATACCTATCTTCCACTATTGCACAACATGCTACATTCGGTACTAGCTAGATCAAAGGGTTTGACATCAATGACAACATTCACACAAATCTAACAATCTCCCCCTTTGTTATTGGTGGCAAAAATCTCAAAAAGAAAACATCCACATACATTTCTGCATATAACTCCCCCTTACTCATAACACTCATATTTCTCTATTTCTCCATTTGTCCTCGTTTGACATCAAGGACAAAGGATCCCTCCATAAAAAAAAAAAATGAAAGGTATCACAAACCAAAAAGAATTATTAATTGCTCTTCTTCAGAAAAAACTACTTGTATTTCTCCTTGAGTTCAAGTAGAAGAACCTTCTAGGAATGCACTATCAGTTTGATACTTACTAACAAATTTCTAGTTTCAACTAACATATCAATGGCATGAGATAAGTTGTTAGGAATGGATGGGTTCTACTCATATTATTCTGCATCTCTAAGAAGCCTTGAAAAATGTTCTAATTTAGCTTCAACAATTTCTTTCACCTTCCAGAAGATACTCACAATGTCTTCCTTCTGCCTCTGCAGAGATAACAACTCAACTCACAAAGAATCTACCTTTTTCCTCTGACTTCCATCCTTATCAATCAGAAAATCAAATGTTTTCCCAATATAACTTAGTTCTGATTCAATTGGTTCACCTTTTACCTGGTAGTTTTCCATAGTAGTTGGCCATTGGAGACAATACCTATATACTTTGTTGGCGCTATCATTACAGTCCTTCATTTCAACAATGCATTCTGACAAAGTCCTCTGAGCATCATTTTATCTCTCTAGCATATTATGTACATTATCTATTTTTGCCTCTGAAACATCTTTTCTTGTTCTGTAATGTCCAACTTTTCTTTAGCCACTGGATATTATGTATCATCTAATTCAATAACATCTTCCCAGGTTTTTGATCTCTCTTCTTCTTTTTGAGTTCTGGAGAACTAGAGAGCACAATATCCTTCAGTTTCCTTTTTCCAGAGGCCAGACTCTCCTTAACAGAATTGGTAGTAGGGCATACCAGATTGATACTCCAAACCTCCTGAAATGTCTTGAAATAATCCTCACATGCTTCAACTCTCTTTTCTAGATAATTCAAATACCAATAGATCTACTTAGCAACCAAATTTTGGGATTTCCACAACACATTCTCCTTCAATGAAAAATATCACAAAAATGCATTGTAAAACATGCAAGAAACAATCCAAACTAGAAGAGGTAGCCTTGATTCTTTGTCATTTTTTATATTTTCCAACAACTGATTCCTTAATAATTCACACAAATCAAAAACTGCATCTTCCATAGAAAGCGTATGCGCAACATATACAACAATAGCCGAGGTAGAACCTTCTTTGTTTCTGAAATAAATTTTATAAGAGATACCGTATGCAACATACCTCACCATGGAATTAATAATTGTGTCAATCAATAGTGTTCTTTGATCTCCCCTCACCCCGGTTATGGTTTCAACTTCCTTGTTCTTCACAGTCTTCTTTACCTGAACAATTCCTTTGTAACATAGCCCAATAATTACTAAAATGATATCCTTAGATATCAGATAGGGTTTATCCAACATGATGTAATCATTCTGCACTCGACTCAAGATAAATTTGATCAAGCCTTCATCTTCAAACTAGAGAAATTCGCTCCATAGATCCAATCCTTTCTACCCTAACACTTTAACCTTTTGTAATTCTTCATCATTCAAATTCCTTTCTCTGTTGCTTGATTCTCCGATGATCATCTTAGATTCCATGATGTAAATTCTTGCTCTGCTTCTCTACTCTTCAACTATTTTTCTACTCCTTAGACTCCTTTTTCGCATAATGTAGAAAATGATCTCAAATTGTGTATTTATCTTGTCAAACACTTCTAGGGTTTACTCACCAAAAAAAGAGTGTCTTGTCAATGACGTTAGCATCATCACCAAAATACTGGATTGCATATCCAACATAGTCATGTTGAACCCACAACATGAACTACTTCAGAAAAGGGGGCCAAATGATATCCTTGAAAAATCCCCCTGAGTCAAAGCAACAAGCTCAGCTACCAGAGGAAGAGGTGCCTAGACTGTATTTCAGTACACCAAGTTTGCTTTCATTATTTACCTCCTTTTTTCTCTATACCATGACTTCCGTTTTCTTCGATTCACAAGTATTGACCAGATTCTTCTCCATAGCAACCACATTTCTTCACTTCCTATCATAATGCTCGGATTTTTTGTACTTATAACATTTTATGTTCCTTTGCACTTAATTCACTAAATGTATTCTAGATCTGCACAGATTAGATTTATGACCATAATTGTTGCATAGATGACAATAGCCATGAAAATTCATATTCATCCTATTCATTCCAACTGGATAATAATTCTAGCTCATAACATGATTCCTACAGTAATTTGCCTTATGACCAAACTTCTTTCAATTGTAACATTGAGTGTTCACTTCCTTCATGCTTCTACATACTGCAGCCTTATGACCAAATTGATTGAATTGAAAATAATAGCCATTAAATGATGGGTACCTTTGTGCATTTGGTTGATGAGTTGATGTTCTTCTTGCAGTAGATCTTTGATTCCAGATTTTACTTGCATCTCCAAGTTTCCTCTCTTCTTTCACCTTAACTTCCTTGCCTTTGTCTTTTTTATTTCAACATTCACCGATCTAAAATCCTATTCCAATCTTCTCTTCATGAGTTTTTTGCATGTTAATCGAGTCATCCAATAGTTTTCTATTTTCATGAGCTTTAGTTTTTTCCTTCTACTTTTTTGCTTCTTGTTCCAACTTCTCACATTTTTCAGGCTTTAACTTAATTGAATCTTTCAGAGTTTCTTCCACTTTGTTCTTTTCCTCAATTTTCAGCATTAGATCTTTTATAGTTTCATTCACTTT